>NW_027176966.1:190976-311688 GCF_023349555.1 Cebidichthys violaceus
TCTGCTGTGTCCTAGTTTGCAGTTACTGGCTGTTGAATTGTCTCCAGCTGATAATCATATATATATATATATATATATATATATATATATATATATATATATATATATATATATATATATATATATATATATATATATATAACGTGAACGAATCATATATACTGGAGCTTTGAGACCACAAAGCTTCTGTGGAGGCTTTTGGGGAAGACAAGATAAAGAAAGAGGTTTGGTCTAATTGAGCATTTCATTTGATGACTGAATGATTCACTCGGACGAGGAACGCATCAATCAGGACGAGGACTCGCTGCGCAGCACAACAGGAGAGGTACGTCACAACAACCTGCTGCCATGCCAAAAAAAAACAAAAAACGCACAACTCATTTAACGAAACCGCCGTCGGTCTTCAAACGCAACTTTACGGCTAATGAAACGAGTGAGTGATGGCGTAGGAAAAGATCCCGACGACGTCCGGTGCACCTCTCCTCCGGGTTGAAAGAGTGACTTATATAAGCCTTATGGAAGATGAGCAACGCGGGCAACGCAACAGTTGACAAAGCGCTGAGCCAACACATTTCATACTGCAGATGTGTGAACTGCTGGAGGTCTTTAAAAGCAGAAGAAGGACGATTGCTGTCAAAGGCTGTACGGATGAACAGGGCGGGACTAAAGACGCGGCTCACTCTTTTCATACATGAGCAACATTAAAAAGGAAAAGTGCCAACAGTCGAATGTGATCGCTGAGCCCAGATGTGAGCAGAGGCTTCGGGGGGGGAGACATGCAGTGGTGCTGAGCATCACACAAAGATCTTTGTGTGATGCTCAGCACCACTGCATGTTCCCCCCCCCCCCCCCCCCCCCCCCCAAAGCCACTGGCTGGTAATTGTTAAGGGCTGGAAGGTGGTCAAACTGAAAACCAGCACGAAGCCTTTGATCACCCCATTGGTTAGAAGACACACAGTCCCGCCTCCGCTCTGATGTGCCACGACAATAGAAATTGAATATTTTATAAGTCTCTTTCCATCTGGAAAGCAATAAAGCTGAGCCGCGGTAACGACGGTCCGCTCTCACTCAGCTCCTCCAGCAGGCTTTCTCAGTGATTAATTAGCCTTTAATGCTACTTAGATGGAATTCATGGCCAGGCAGCGCTGCGTTTATACACAGCACATTAATGTCAACAATTTTTTATTTCTTTCTCATTAAAAGGTTTTTACCCATATGTCTGCAACGCTTGTTACATTACAGGAGAATTGTCACGGAATAAAGACGGACCTCTTACAGATTAAAAAAAAAAACACAGCTGTTCATCTTTTTCAGCGTATTATGACAATATTTTCCCTCTTGAGATATAGATATATATATATATATATATATATATATATATATATATATTCTCGCAATCCGGCAGAGGTTCGCTGCCGAGCCGCCGATCAAACTGTGCTTCCCGGAAAAAGCGGAGTTGCTGTGACCGCATCAAGTCATTCTGTGACAGCAGGCTAGAAAACCAGGACTGCAGGAACACATTAGAGACACATAAGAGAGTCTTAGTGTTCAGCATCTGGTGGAGAAGAACTGCCAGCTTGGCTCGCTTTGATGTCGTCCAGTTCACTCATCTCTCTGAACCCCCGGACCAAACCTTGTAATCAGAACACTGGTGTGAGCTGAACGGCCTCTGTCTGAACCACAGCTTTTTTTAAAAAAAAAACAGGGGGAAGCGGTGACTGGATCACGCACTTGAATCCGATTTAAATGGTAATTCCGCATAATGCAAACGAGGAGACGTATAATCAGGCCAATCAAATTTCCCATTGAGTGATCCGCGTTGTGTGGCTTCAGAGAGACGGCCGGGCCGTCGGGCCAGCGTTCAGAACTCTTAACGGTGTCAGGAAACCTTTCATCTGACCGTCCCTTACCTGCTTTTTGGGTTTGCAGAATTCTCTCATACACCCCGTCGTAGCTCTCCAGCAGAGTCTTGCTGGTTTGGATCACCTGCAAAAAAAAAAAGGGAGACAAAATATCTTCCGTTTATATTTGGCTCTATTTTCCAACATCAGAAAAGCTGGCGTCCCACAGTAAAGCAGGAGGCGGCCTCCGTCTGGTGGCCGGGTATTTCTATCTAGGGAGGGCTCCTAAAAACAAGCTGTTATTACGGGCACCGTCGGTGGGCGTGGGCGCCGAATAGCATTCTTGAACGCCAGAAATAGAGGGAAGGAGACACGAGCAATTAGGGGGCGTTTATTAAAAGTTTTCCTCTCCCTCAAACGGGAACAGTGTCTCGTCCTCCGGAGATGTACATTTTAGTCCTGGTACACGGTTTTAAACACATCTCTTTAAAAAAAAAAAAAAAAAAGGGCAAGGAATCAAGGTAATCTAATTATGACGAGAGTAAACTGTAAGCGAGCGGACCGCTGCCGTGTTATCTGTGAAATTGCAGCTGTGAAAGAAGCAAAGTTTATCTTCCCGGAGGTGTGTGTGTTGCGCTCGCCCTTAATTGAGCGAGCGCAACACACACACACACACACACACACACACACACACACACACACACACACACACACACACACACACACACACTCCGGTGACCTGCCGACTGTTAAATGTCTCACCGTGGCCAGACTCAAAGGCTTTGGGGATTTCATTTGCATATTGAATGCCAACAAACCAGCGCGATGCGGACGTTTGCTTCCTTACACGAGGACGGCGGGGTTAACGACGCACATGTAGCCGGTCACAGATAAGAGGTAAAGAAGCACCGAGCGAACTAGGCGCTTATCGTAAACATCTGGATCTTTCTCCTTCGTATATAACTTAGCAGTAGCTTAATTGATTCGTCTGACATAGATGATGCACGTGCCCCAGAACGTTGCTCTGGATCGCTGTAATTGACTCGTACGTTCACTCGTACGCTCCCCTAAGTGACTTCAGCGAACGCCGCGGCGTCGTGTCACAAAGCCAAGGCCGCCTGGCGCTCCGAAAAGGGAAGGACAAACTGTTTTTAATTCTGTGATCGATATCCTGTGATCGATCTCTGGAGCAAGCCAGCTCTGTGGCCGGCCAGCGAGAGGAGAGAGAGAGAGAGAGAGAGAGAGAGAGAGTGGGAGAGGGGGTTGTTAAAAAGGTGAAGTTTGGTGATTTTCTATATTTTTCTTATTGACAAATCCCATAAAAAGACCAAAAAAAAACCCAACAATAGCGTGAGTACCGCCCGTGCATTCAAAGCCTGATGAACCTCCATTGTTATGCAAAAACTATTAAAAACAATAAATGAGCCGTGCTGTTGCACTGCGTGACATGTTCCTTCATTACTATGAACATGGACACTGTAGTTTATTTTGAGTCAAAGCCACACGCACGCACGCACACACACACACACACACACACACACACACACACACACACACACACACACACACATGGAAACACATGCCCCAGTTACTCCTGTTTGAAAGCGTACAGTGCATGGCTGTTAAAAGGAATTACTGAGCCGATTTTGAAAAGGGATATTATATATTTGTGACCCATTTTTTAAAAAAAAATTTAAAGATTGATGTAGGGGTTAGATTAGTGGGAACCGAAAGGCTTGAGGCTGAGAGCTACAGACCGGGTCGGGGTTGGTTTTGGTCTTTTTTCGTTGGATTAGTTGACAGTAAGAAACATCTAGCATAACAATACAGCGTGATTACACAAGAGCCCCCCCCCCCGATACCGTGCACTGCGCCGGGAACAGATACGGTTTCAAGTGAATCACCGGGTCTCACTGAACGCAGTCACGACTAAGTGATTGTGGCTGCTTTGTGTCACTCGGCAGCTGCGGTCGCGGCTCTCGGCGCTGTCGCACACGCTGTGATTAGCTCCCTGATGGGAGGGGAAATTACCGTCTTGGTGGCAGAGACGCCGTCTCGAATGTATTTAAAGGCACATTACGAGGGGAGTGGGTGGACTCGGGTCCCATTTGCACACTAAAGGCCACCTCTTGTAAGTGCTCTGTTTAGTTCGATTACTATCATTATTATTATTATTACCTGTATTTAACAAAGACACAAATGCTGGTTTATTTTTAAGGGGATGTTATCTTAGCAATGGGGACAGTAATTATAAATAAAAAAAGCTATCGAAGATATGCACGCAAATGATAACATATAGCTCATATTTATGCATAGTTCTAATATGTTCAACAGAAAAAAAATGATATTGGCTTCCTGTTAGACGAAACAATGACTAAAACACGGGCTTTGTGTTCTCCTCGGTTCAGTGCTTCAGAGATGTGTGCATTCCCAACTCATCTCCATTTCCTATAAGTTCATTTGTTGTGAACAGAAACTGAAATCAGAGCACATTACGGAAGACCACACGCTGGTATCGCGCCGACTCTCTCTCTCCGCTCGCTTTTTACCCAGCGCACAAATGGGCAAAGACTGAGACCCAGATTCTATTTTTGCCAATTAAGGAAAGCGAACGCCTGGTTACTCCCGGTGGTGGATTTTGACACGGCGCCTGTATTTCTAATTGGACTGATCCGTACATTATTTACATCTCTTTAAGTTTGCCTCTCCTCTTTTCATGTATGCCCTTTGTGTTCGTCGGCTCCCCTTCAGCCGCGCACCTTGACTGCTCTCCGTCTCCTCCCCGGCGCTCTGCTGACGACCAAAGCCGGCAGCTTCGCTCCACTTAAGCCCTCGCTCTTAATTTATTCGATTTCGGTCCCCAAACACCCGTCATTTTCTCCTTTCTTCCCTCCAATTCAATTTCCCTGGCCATCTTTCCATCAGGCCCAATTAACTAGCCCTCTACTCCGGAGTCTGAATCCAGCAGCAGGGGGGCGGGGGAGGGGGAAGGGGGGGGGGGGGGGGGGTCACCTTAATCTGTCTGAGACGTTTCAGCTTCATCCCCCCTTTTTTCAGATGTTCATCTCCGAGTCCCAGGGGATGAAGCGCGCCATAAAAGAAAAAAAAAATAACACGGTCGGATGCAGCGAACACTTTAAGTCTCTTTTAAGTGTCGCTAACGTCGCTGCACAGTTAGCGTTAGCTCTGGAGCGCTCGGCTGTGTTTTTGTGAGTGGAGGTCCGTCTGCTGTGAGATATATATATATATATATATATATATATATATATATATATATATATATATATATATATATATATATATATATATATATATATATATATATATATATATATATAACGTGAACGATCGTCAGCGATATTCCCCCGGGGACTGTTGCAGTAGCGTGGCTCTGCTCTGTGGTCACAAACCGCATTGGATGTTTGCCAGGAAGTTGGTGTGGTGATTTGTTACTTGGATGGGGCTGTATCCTGTTAAATAGGTCAATTAGTTCGGTTGTACTGTTCAGTAACTAGTGTCAAAAACCGGCAAAAAGCAAAAAGATTCATTTTAAGATCGTGGATCGTCAATCCTGCCTGATGTGATATTATTATTTTATATGTGACTGCTTTTTGCAGAGGGTTTCTGCCTTGGTCCTGTAACAATGATGGAAAGTTGACTCGCTCGCGGTGCGTTGAGAATCGATGGAACAGAACAGGATGTGTTCAGGGTAATGGCGTCGTCTGGGAATAGCCTCAATGGCATGTTGCATAACTTGTGAGCATTGATTTTATTACCTAACAGAGCTCCAGCCACGTTACCTAACCGTCTCTTCTGCATGGCCCCATTACGTCCAGTAAAGACAATGCATTGATTTGATGGGAGTCAAAAGCTTGTTTGCCTGCCAAGATTTTTTTTTGATTTTTTATTAATGGACGGATGCATATATAGCAGGAACTGATTTTGACAAGTTACGCACGTGTCTCTCTCTTCTTTTTTAGTCATGGTCATGTATTCGATCCAGCTGTTTGCATCGCATGTGCCTCCAGGTGTTCATACCGTGCTAATAAAGCGACTTCCTGACTCACCGTGTCGTAGGTGGTGACGACTTTCTTGAGGACCTCCGGGAGCAGGCCCTGGGGCTCCAAGTTGGGGTACTGGTCCGCGAGGTTGAACAGCAAAAGGGGGCTGCTCTCGGGTCCGGTCAGTCGAGGGGAAAGGGCCAAGATGCACTGCTTCAGGTTAGCCACCGCTGAAAGGCCGCACAGCTCTTTAAAGGACACGATGGCATTCTGCGGAGAGGAGACAGACATCACAGCTGGGCTTGCTTGCTACTTGGTTTGTACCGGCAATCCAAGCAGAACACATAATACTCACTTGTAAGAGACTTAGAAGTATGAAAAATGTCTTTTCATGTTGCTAAAAATCTGGCATTGTTATGCTTTAAACATAAAACCACAAAACCACCCCCCCCCCCCAGAGCAGTCAGAGGAAGTGGCTGAGAACTCACTCATTACCTGTGAGAACTTTCATTTTGTCACTCGCTAGCTTCTCACAAACACTCAATCCGTGTTGGACTGACATCAGTATCACACGGAAATGGAACAAACACACACACACACACACACACACACACACACACACACACACACACACAAATCCTAACCTTCCTGTGAAAGCCCAAATATAACCCCTACATAAACAACCGGAGGAACAAGCCGTGACAGGACGGCCAAGATGTGTCACAGTCTCAAGGCCACTGGCTTATTATCGCACTGCAATACAAACAGGCCTACCAAAATAAATCCTAATACAATGGCTGAAGAAACACAACATGTGAGTGGTTGTTATGCTCCAGTACAGCGTTTCTCATGAGATGTCTTCAGTCAATCGACCGCAAATGAATGCGATCACGAGAAGAGAAAATGACACAGTTTTCGTGATCCTTGTGGTGGCAAAGCCTGGTCAATATCAGAGAGGGAAAAAAAAAAAAGAAGAAGCTTTGAGATGACACTGGATAAGTCTTGATTGGGAGCCATTCAAATGGCAAGAGGTTTGATTACCATATGTTAACAGCCTGCTAAAGGCCACGCTCATCATACAAACGTACAAAAAAAAATCAACCATTAAAACAGGGATCTCATGACGACGTTTCCCAACTTTTTCCCCCAGCATTATCCTTTGACTGTTGCACAACACATCAAATCAAATCGGATTCAGTCGCGCCTCGTGGTTTTGCGTTTCTCTTTCCAGAGCGGAAAGAGAAACGCTCAACATCCTTTGTAGTAGATCTGGTTTTAATCTATACTTGACTTGGGGGTTACAACTTCCTCAGTCTACCCTTTCACAGAAAAAACATTCCCATGCTGGAAGATGGAAGGAAAAAAGCCATGATGATATTGTTGGCTCAGTGCTGCAGCACATCAGAGGACACTGGTGAACAGAATACGCATTTATTGGGGTTTGATTGAAATTGCTTACCTGCATGTTTTCTCTGAGATCTGTTGCCTCCCTCAGTGGCAGCATGGCTGTTTTGAAGACGTCATCCACAGCCTTGATCAACAGCACTCTCATGCTGGCGTACTCTCGGCTCCTCTTGCCCTTTCGTACGGACAGTCCCCTTTTGTGTGGTTTTCCGCCTCCTCTTCGATTGGTTATGGCCACGTGAACAAACAGCAAGGTGTGCGGCAGAACCTCCCCCGTCAGCGATTGCAGCGGTACGTGTCGAAAACCCGGCTGGAGACACTCGAAGGGGATCGTATACTGGCCGATGAATTCATCGCCAATGTAGTCATCGTCTAGCACCACGAAGCGCACCACTGCGAGCTCGGGGAGGTTTATCTGGAACTCGAAGCTCTCGTCAAACAGAGGGTTGTCCCCATTCTGGTTGACCGTTTTAGTCCTTTGTTCAGCGCAGTCGGCAGGAATGCCGTGTATTTCCACGTAGACGTAGGGGTCGACCACGTCTCCTTTGGCACCGGAGCCTTTGGGTTTGGGGAAGTTCTGTCCACTGATGATCTTGATGTGCAAGAGCTGTGGAGAAACACCAGGCACCGAATCTTTAGTGTTGGCGCTGAAATATGACACGTGCTCCCTCATGATGGCCGGACGCAGCACGTAGCCGCAGTTCCCGTTCTGACGGAACCAGCCGATGTTTAAATCCATCATCAGGCCGGGAGTCTGGTAGTTCATCGCCACGATCTGGCAACCGCACTTCCAGAAGTCTTGTGGATTCATGTTGCTGGAGTCGATCCGCATGGGGCTAGGGTAAACCCGCGCAAGGTACTTCTTGTTGTAGTTGACAAAGTCTCCCGGGAAGTCGCTGGCGCAGCGACTGGCAAAGACCTCGTTGAAAGAGCAAAGCTCCCATTGCTTCTGGCTCTGGAAGGATGCTGGGAAATCTTTGAACTCCACAGACTTGCACAAGGTCACCAGATCGGAGAGGTCCTTCGACAGCTGGAATTTTTTGGGCGCCACCGTCTGTTGCTCCGCAGACTCGATGCTCATCCGCTGAGACATTTCGGCCCCCTCGTCCTCGTCGGTCACCTCGCCCTCCGAAGCGGTGCAGTTCGTGCTCAGTTTCTTACCCTTCAGCAGGATCTTTCCCTTCAGCTCTAAGGGAGAGGGCAGGTAACAGTCCTCGGGTTTTGGAGGATCCATGTGGATCTTGTCTCCGAGGATCTTCTTTAGGTGCTGAAACATGACTCTCTGCTGCTTTAAGGAGCAATGGTTTTCTAAACACAGCAGCAGCGGAAACTCGGACGCAACGAAGGCATACTTGTTGAGGACATCGATGACGCTGCGAAACACTATCTGCGACGTCATCGTGTGACCGGTGTAAATGACAGGTTCGTTGTCGGGCCCGTCCCAAACATCCAGCTCCACGCTGCGGCAGCCCATCTTGAGGGCGCGGATATACCCCGTGACATCGGAGGGACCTCTGAACTGATCCTCTATCAGATATGTGTTGTGGGATGCGTTGATGTAATAGTGGGACAGGGGCTGGGTCATGTCTTGGCAAACTGTTTTCTGCTCAGGGTCAAATATATGGCACTCTGGAGACATGAGATAGTTGGTGAACCCATCTAGAGAAAGCCAACCCTTAAGCTGGCCCTCTTTGGACGGTTCATATTTCTGAATGACTTCTAAGCTGGTGTCTTCGCTGACTTGTGCCATACCCTGCTCTGCCTCCAGAAAGATCATTAAGTCCTTGGTGTTCAGAAATTCTTTGTTGCTGGAGAACTGAACAAAGAGAAAATAAATTTCTGGTCTGGTGCAAAGATCATGAAAGACCTCAATGAACTCATCTTTCGCCACATCGGACCCTGCTTTGTCCTTGGCTTTGTGAAGCTCTTTGAACTTCAGTTCCATTTTCACATTTTTAAGTCCGGGGTTCAACTTCTTGACTAGCTGCACAGCAGCACATATCGTTATTCTTCTGCTGTTGCTGCAGTCGGCCTCGTCGAAAAGTTCGCCAAGCCAAGATGAGCGCATGTTGTTCTGACTGCTTTCTATCATATTCAAGGTGTGTTTCCCATAGGAGATCAGGTACCTCAGCC
Organism: Cebidichthys violaceus; assembly: GCF_023349555.1. Taxonomy (NCBI): domain Eukaryota; kingdom Metazoa; phylum Chordata; class Actinopteri; order Perciformes; family Stichaeidae; genus Cebidichthys; species Cebidichthys violaceus. The sequence continues at coordinate 200,356 of NW_027176966.1, forward strand.
CCGTCACCCAAATGTTGGCCACGTCTGCCGTGTTCGCCACCAAGTCCAGGGACTCGTAGTTCTCCCCAAAGATGACTGAGAAGGCACAGTCCTCCGATATCTGATCGTAGCTCCCGTTAGTTCTAAAAGTGTCCGTGTTTTTGCCCGTCCGCACCTCCTTGATGGATTTCACATCGATTTTGGCCTTTTCCGATTCCTTCTTCGTGGGCTCCCATCTCAAAGACTGCATGTCGGCATCCAGGAGAAAGTAGCGGTGGTAGATGCGGGAATTGGATCGCACTTTCTTCAGCTCGGAGCCGTCCACCATTGCGCCGATGCAGTCGCTCGCACTGCTGATTTTCTTCTCTGTGGGCATGCTGCTGAATGACACGGTCTTCTTTCTCTCTTTACGCTGTCTTGAGGCATCCTGCAGAGAAACAGAGCAGAGAGCATGAATTCAAAACCGCTCCGTAGATACGTAACGATCAAGTAAAAAGAGAAAATAACCGTAAAAGTATAGAGGCATGCTTTTCTTGCGAGGTTGAAGACTTTTTTTTCTCATTGTTGCTTTTATTGTTGTTATTTGCAATCGTTCACATCATTCCTTCAACTAACCTCTAGCCCGGATACCACAACGGTTCCTTTTTTTTTTTAACCCAATTTGTGCACATGGAATAAAATCTGAATTCAGGCATTCCCCTTTTGGCCTCCGGCGAAAAAGACCTTTTTCACCCCAATATCTTAAATGTCTTTATAGTAGGATTCAGGTTTCACTTTTCAGCATTAAAAGACAAAGTAGATCTTGAGCTTGCATAACAATACAGCAACAGAACTCAACACGCTGTCTGCTCTGATATACTGTTTGGATGTATTGTTTCTTCCTTCCTGGTCTGAACATTTGCTGAAGTGAATCACAGCAGCAACTTCGCCGGGTGACTTAAGGTACCTGTCACTGTCCATCATGGAGGTACAACAGGAAGTCTCCCTCAGGAGAGTATCGCCCACACACGAATCCAGTCGTCAACAGCAGCCACATTTCTGACATTTTCAAAGAATCCTCCGCTGCTGCTGCTGCTGCTGCTGCTGCTGCAGCAGCACAAGGACATCGTTTTATATTTTGGATTCTTCCAACTCATTTCACAAAATTTGGCATCAACCTCTAACCTCTGTTAATCATTATGTGGCAGCTTAACGGTACCACTTTCTACAAAAGCAATGCATCATTCTGTCAACTATGTGATGCTGCCAAGTTAAGATTTTGTTCTAGGACAAACCTTGATCTTTTTTTTGCTTTGGGGTTTAATGAAATGCACAAAACCTTCACAGTACTGAGAGAACCAGTGCTGATGAGCATCACTGTGCGAAGGAACGATGGGCGAAGTCCCAACATGTGATATCCGATAGCAGGAATGACTGATGCGTCTATATCTACATGCCTATAAATGCATGTAGCGGCTTTCACACATCCTCCACGTGACGTCGTCCTCCGTTCACGAACTGTTCAGCTGACAATACTAATATCAAGACGTGTGAGAACTCAGACAAAGGTGTCAACTTAGCCGTCGTCTGTCACAGGACCGGCTTTTTTTAGTTTTGTAAATTTTGAAGCGGCTTCATCACAATCACTTTTGTTTGGCTCTCTCGTCTGGCTCATCGGTCGCCGTTAGACACACAGGGTTCGGATATAGAATAATAAAACTGAGTGGACCGAATTAGACGGAGGCTTAAACAAAGTTCCTCCTCGACATGGAAAAACATCTCAAATACAATCAAAGTGAAACAACAAACAAAAAACACGGTCAGTGGGCAATTCTGAAATTACAGAAGGCAACATAATATTACGTAATGACTTTCCAAAATTAATTAATCATAAATCCCATCTGTGTGTTGAGAGTATTGCAAAAAAAAAAAAAGCGACAGACCGGCACATTTACTCTGATTGGTTGAATCTTTCACCTCATGTAGACATAATATTCACATTCTTCTGACACAGTCCGCTGCGTAAAGGGAGTTCATTATACTAAATGGGAGCTTAGAACCTAAATGCATGACTGCAAATAATCCTTATGATCTGGGTCAAGAATGTGAACTTACAGCCACAGCTTACTGACAGATTGCGTCCGCTTCCTGCTGTACAGCCAGGGTCCGCCACGCAAAGCATTCTCCTCAGGATTTCCTCTCCGCTTCCTTTACCTAAAACTAGAAAACAATACTGCCCACACCCATCCCTGTCTTAGCGTGAGTTATTATACCCTGAGGACACTTGTTTCTTATGCAACAGTCCGGGGCTTCCCCCCCCCCCCCGTCTCTGGTGGAAGTCAGATGGAGTGTTTTTCTTTTGCAATTGAGTATATAGTTTTCTATGTCCTTAAATGGTTCTTCAAATGTCGAGATCTGCAACATCAGATTGCCTATTTATAGCTCGAACAGATATAGCTTTATCCGGTGCATATTGTCCTAGACATAAATATCGCTTATCTCCGTTTCTCTGAGTCTAACTACGCGACCTACAAAGTGAGCTGCGGCCAAGATGGTTTGAGCACCAGCTTCAAAAGAAGCAACACCCGAAAAGACCAAGTATAGTCGGCAGCGACGCCTCCAACGAGACCGCTGTCTTCCCTTCACGGTTACTGTGCTTTTACACGACTGACGGGCTTTGAAGGGTTTACGGACCTGTACCGGCGATCATCGAGTCGCCGGTACAGTTTGATTGGTAGTCGGGCTGCAACGGGGTCAGTACATTTCCAGACATGTCACAAGGGGACGTTAAGCATTGCTAGGTCTTCTAGGCATGTTTTGGGTTAGAAATACGCCCAATTCAAGGGTGAATTGTTACCTTGGGTAGCATTTCAGCAGCACACTCTTTCGCCAGCATCCCATTAAAGAGGAATTCGGTAAAATGACAAGCATGCACAGTGCATTGTCTCGTCGCATGTGCAGCCCACAACAACGCACTGAGCCAAAGGACTACAGAGGACTGCAGGTCAGTGCTCAGTTTATTTCTTGTTCAACACTATCACGTGGGATGTGGCTCGATTGAGCACGCTCACTGCAGTTTCAGTGAATCTGTTTCCATTCGTTCTTCTCTGTAAAACGTTTCTTTTATGAATGAATTGCTCACTTTGAGTGTGCACAGAGCCTATATTGTCAGCTCAAATGTTAAAAGCTCCTTTCCCCATTTTCTTTACTTGCTAGCTTTCTAATTCACCACATGACATATTTCCCATTGTATGTATTTGACAGATTAACAGATTTAATTGGCAAATTAATGATGTATATGTGCTTATGATATAGTAAAAAAAAAATAGTTTTTATCTAGATATGACAAGGTTAATACAGTCTAGGAGCAAATAACCCTTATATTTTCATTTTATTCCTGTTATTTCCCACAAAAATCTCGTACATTTTCATTTATTCCCCAGGAATGCGAGCGCCTTAAATATTCACGGAACGTTGCGAGTCTAATTGCGAGTTAATACAATTTCACAGAGCAGTGTTTGTTATAAAAAAGTGTGGCGTGAAAAGTCCATTTCATAAGCCAGAAGCTACAGCACCAGCAGAGTCAATACCCACTTGATGTGTCACCATCATTTCGTGTTAACAAGTCACTCAAGAGACACCGGAGCGGTTTTCGGTGGTAAACATCCCGAACACACGCCGCCGTGCGATGCTGTTACTCATTCCTTCTTTGAAACTCTAGCTTTTTTTTTTTTTTTTTTTTGTTATGTGCTGTCGGGGGAATCAAGGTTAAAGTCATCTCTCACATTTGAGAGAAATTCTTCTTGCACAACTGTGGCGCAACCACCGTGCTCATTATCCATTACAGAGTGTATTTTCTCACTTTAGCTACAGTATGTGCAGAGAACCCCTGGTACGAGAAAAAGGACACTGGATGTTTTCAAAAGGTATTTCATAACAAAGAGATAATCGTCCCATGAGGGGATGTTGTATTCATGCCTTTACGTACCGTTCGTGTATATATGCTCGGTGTTTGAGAGAGCGAAGGAGACAGAGGGTGAGTCAGAGAGAGGCGAAAACCCAGGTAGAGACGACGAAACAAGCAAGTAAGACAGAGTCTATCTGCTCACTGATCCCGTAGGAATCTGAATCCCCTCATGGACTGAATCCAGCATTTTCTCTGGCTCAGTGAGCGCTTATGAACTGTCTGTACGACAGAGAACACGGCGGGGGGGGGGGGGACCGCTACTCTCCGCTCTGTAGACAACAAGCAATGGGAATCACATTGCGGCATGAATAAACTTTCAGCTCGCAATCATCTAAATCTATTCAATGAGGAGAATTTACCAGACCGGTACAAACGTGGCCCTATTTTAAACATTAAAAAAAAAAAACCCATCTCTTTCAATCCTACTGGCACTAATAGTGTTGAACACCATGAATTATTTAGTCATATTTATGCTTACATGCAACATCCATGTAATAAAACTACCCGCTACATCCTGCTCAGAGCAGGAGTGAGAGTCTTTGGGATTCATCCTGTCCCGCGGCGCAAAATAAACACTCGGTCCGGATATCGAGAGTCAGATGCTGAATCTTTTTTTTTTTTTTTTTCGAACTCTGGATTAGACCCAAGACTGCATTAAAGTCTCCTCCTCTGCCGAACCGAACAACAGCGCGGTTACCTAGCTCATGCGTATCCCACGGCCAGCAGTGGGGTGTGGGGCTTTTTTTAGGACTAAAGAGTAGAAAAAAAAAAAAAAAAAAAGGCTTACGAGGACGGTCGGGGGTTCTTATGCAGCAGCAATCCTTTAAAAATGTATTTCAGAGTGAGTTCAACACCATTATACCGTCATTTCTCAATTTCTACATCTCACGTTTCTTATTTTCGTGTACATCTGTGGCTTTAATTTAGCAATGAGACAAAGACTCAGACGCCTACAAAGTTATAGGCAATCCAAGAAGAGGAGTTTGCATTAAAACCCGATACACACAGACACATGTAGCATTAGAAGTGCTGACACTTAACTCCGTGAGTGTTGGCTGTCTACCATGTGAGGACGGGGCCTCTTTACAGTAACTTCCGAAGTCTGGAATCCTGTCTTATCTCAGTGTTAGGGCGACGTTTAGAATGTTTCCTATCGTTGAAACTTTAAAGTTAAGACAGCGCCAGCAAGTAGGATGCATATCTGTAACGAGACCCCCGGACTAACTTCTAGTCTGGTCTAGTTATTTTCTCTCCATTCAGTATATCATAGTCCGCATATACTTGTGTGCAAATAAAGTCCAAAACATATCAAATCATGTGATCTTAAAACAGAGTTGGTGTTTTTTTGGTATAGCATGATAAATGAACTGAAATACATTCTTCTTTAATGCTAAACGAGGCTAATGCATTATTCAGTATTGTTGTTTTTTGTACAGCATGACATGCTTAAATCAAATGTGTTCCTCTCCGGGTTAGACTAAGGATTACAATGTTGAGTCATAGCTCTATGCCATGTAGTGTGTTAAGATTTGTTCAGATATATTAATATGTATATATTAGAGATCTGTCGCAGCGCTACTCATTTCTCTCAAGTTGCATCATCAGATAAACAAAGACACCACCTGTGTTCAACAGGCGGAGGAGGCTTTGGATGAAAACAGATGTGTGTGTGTGTGTGTGTGTGTGTGCGTGTGTGTGTGTGTGTGTGTGTGCGCGACAGAGAGGGTAATGCGGTGACAGGAAGAGAGCTTTTGGAGGAACAACAAAAAACTAGAACAAAATGAGTCACGCGGAAAACCCAACTGGTGACGGTAAAGAGGAGGAAATACATGTTTTGAAAGCCGGCTCAGATGAAAATGTGCGGTTAGAAAACAAGGGTCAACTTCAGTTGTGAAAACTTAAAAAAAAAAAAAAAAAAAAAGAAAAAAAAGAAGAAGGTGATGACAGTCAGTTTGTGCACACTGTCACCATGGTTGCCCCACAACAAATACCGAAAAACCCCCCTTTGTTTTGATGCCTTGAGACCTCTAGAGGATTTTTAAGTTTAATATGTAAATGTGAAAATACTTCCAATCAAGACCAAAGAACAATAGGACCTGTGCATAACACGCGAGGCATGGATTCAACATTCAATTAAAAAAAAAACCCGATCTATTCCAGTAAGGAGCTTGTCGTTTCGTTTAAATTAGCGTTCGGAGACTTTTCGCCCTCTCGCTGAAACCCCACAGGAGCGTGAAGCTGGTGAAGGCCCAGCTGCTTCTGCTCTGTACCATATGCTGTCGGCTGTTGGTCAACTCGGCCGTGAAGAATTTGAACACCCTGGGACTCAAATATGAATGAAAGTAAGACGTCTATCTTTGGATCGTCGCGGTTGTGACGATCATGTCATCGGTTGAACGCAAGCGGACACCAGAAGAAGGACCTGGATTTAGGATCACCTCGGCTTTCGACTTTCTATCACTTTGGATTGTCGACCGTTCTTTCATTCTTTTATTTAATACCAATATTATCGTGTACTGCTGTTATATCATTATGTATTTTTATAGCCGATAAATTGGTGCAATTCTAGTTTTTTTATGTACTTCGCTACAAAAAAAATTAAATTGACGTTTAAGAGAAATAATAAGTTTGATGATATGTTCCTTCTTCCCTGTACTGACTTGCGCTGGTGGCTCAGCGGACAAAGCAAAGACTGAAGGAGAAAGGCGACAGGCCCGTCTTCAGCCTCTCTTCCGTCTGAACCCTACTAGACGTGTTTCCATTCACCTTAAAGAGTCAAAAGAGTTTGTTTTTGTTGAGTTAACAATCCGTTAGATATGGTTTGGTCAGAGCTATGGATAGTAAAGCGTCCATCTGCACGCTACATCTAAGCCTTCCATACCTTCAGTGCATAATAAAATATACAGGTTATGAAGGTAATTAGTCACCATTAACGGCAACAAAAAAAAAAAATCCATGTGGTTCATCCTAGTTCTGTTGCATAACACTGGATAAGAGACGACAACACGCAACACAAGTACATAAAGAGTTAAAAGAGACAACGACGTCACGCAAAGGTGTTGCCCAGCGGTAACTCAAAGCTAACCAAAGACTTCACTGACAGCGCCAACACACGTCGAACATCATCCAACATTAACCTGCAAAGAAGACGATGAAGTTCAGAGTTCATCGTTCGCCACCGTCTTCCCTCTGAGATGTGATCCGTGGAGCCGTTCCAGGATTTACATCAGCAGTTTTTAGCTCTGCGGCTCCAGGCCTTTGGGGAAGAGAAGCTCTCATGTTCTCAAATATTAATTGAGCCATTAAACACAGTTACAATAAGTTCATTTGTTCATTCGGCGATATTAATAGGAACCGTTGGACAAGTGTCGGTGCTTCGTTAAGTTGCAGAACATCCCTACGCCTAAAAAAAGTTTACGTTTCACGTTATTGTGACGACACGCAAACGGGTCGCTTCTACTCGATCCTCGCGACATTAGTCACGTGTCCTTTAAATGCTGGATAGGGTTAGAGGACAAAAGACAGCGTAGAGTAATTAGTCCCAGCTGCCGAAAAGGAGGATTGACTGTTACTAACGAGCAGCTGATTCATTAAAGCCTGTGAACGTCACCAGTGACCTCTGGCCTGCAGGTATCAGCTGAACGGAGAGAAAAGTCATGGACTCCCTGTTGCACGTTTGTCCTGCGAGCCTGCTTTAACCTTAACCGTGACCGTCTACTGGTTCCCCAACGTTGTTATGGCTAGTGTGAATTAAAAAAACACGTATCAACCGGCAAGCACAAGGACGTTCTGAATAATAACGGTGAGCGCATCAGTGCGATGGCCTACTTCGGACGGAACGAGACGAGATAAAAAGGGACAACGCTCAGCTGGTCTCGTCTGATATTACGCTGCAAACATGCTGCAAACATGCTGCAAACATGCAAAAAAAAACTAAAATCCACCTTACAGCATGGCTGTTTAACTCATTTGAACCCTCACCTACTGTGAGGATTGGCTACACTACCGGGTCGACTGCAGTGGACCTCCAAGTCGCAACGCTTTAGATCACAGAGCTCTATTTGATCAGACATATTGTGGTTGTTAGATATGATTCATATTAGACTTCTATTGTTGTCAACTACAGTTGAAGAGAGATCACTGGGGAGGAAGTGAAACCTTTGATCAGAGTAGTCACTCTTATGACTCTTAATCACACTGGGCTCACTGCTATAGCGACTTGAATAGGTGGCGAGCTACTCGGAGGACCCGGGTCGTACTGCTGGGCCCTGTGGAAGGGAAGGGGGGCCACGGGAGAACCAGAACCAGGACGAAGGCGGCAAGACGACCAGACCCTGCTGCATTAAAATGAGAGGTTTCCTAATGGGACTATGGTGCTAAGAGTTGATAGAGGTTCTGCTGGGTTCCAGACTTGCTTGTTGGGCAAGAGTCAAACAAGAGTCTCTAAAATGCAATGTAAGTTCTGCGAGGAACTTTGCGAGGAACTTTGCAAATGTAACAGTGACGAAGCACAGCGACACTGCATCGTTCAATCGGGTCAACAACCGCCAAGCCGATCGGACCTCAGAAATGATCGAGCAAAAAAAAAAAAGAAGAAGGGGTCGCGTCACGGTTCAGACTCACGGAGGAAAGAGAGAGAGAGTGAACGGCGTCGGGCATCTGATAAGACAATCCACGATGAGGCGGCTTCAGAACACCGGCGGGCTTCAAAACGCCGTCCGCCATATCAGCTGGCAATTTCACGAGACTTTCACGGCCGTCATAGTTACCGTTACAAAACAGCCGATTCATCCCAGGAGCCTCTTAAACCAACACTGAGGCTGAGAATAAAGACTACCTGCTGCGTTTCATTCCTGTCAAATAAATGGAACTAAACGCTATAATAACTATGTTAATATAGAGCTGCATTATGGTTAATACGAAGCAACCGTTTCATTAATAACACTCGCACAGAGTTCCCACAGAATACCTGTTACATTGTTGTCTTACTGGTAAACAGAACTACACTCAGTTTGTGAGTTTAACACACAAAAGAAGCTGTAAAGTCAACAAGATGATCTTTCTAGATCAAATAGGAACGAGAGAAGACTCAAGTAAACAGTGTCAGGGCTAATATAAACATCAACCTTTTCTGATGGTGGACCACAAGACAGTCATATCAAATATCAAAAATATTTGGTTTGTGCAGGAAATGATTACCCAAAGAAAATATCCAAATGTAAGCGCTACTGAGAGAGCAGTGAAAAAGAACCTTCTCAGTTTTCCTACAACCCCAGACTGTCATCACGTCTTGTTTTGTTCAACCAAGCAGTCAAAAACCCCGAATATATTCTGCTATAATATTAAGACGAGGAGCTAACACTTCGCAGGAAACACTTGTAAAAACAAGATGTCAGTTCATTGTCCACACAACTGATCGGTAGAGCTCTAGTGTTCAGTCATCACCATCAGAGTAGACCGTACCAACATCCAGATACACTACGATAAGCGGTGTGGTAATCAAACTCCCACGTTACTCGTATAACTATGCATTGTCCTTGCTGCGCTTCACTTTGCATTGCAGTACAACGTAATCGTAACGGCATAGATCCACCTCTCTTATTAATGGGGCAGAACTGTAATCGCCGCTAAGTCACTGGAGCTCCCCTTGAGCTAGACCCGGGCGAATCAGTCACACCCGACGGACGAATAAAGCAGTGATTCAGGTGAGTGAGGGAACGCGACACAAAGCGGCAGGACACTCTGCGTCGAGGGACGGCCGTCAGAAGACGTTTCATAAATTACTGGGGTTTACGCTCAAGCATGCAAGCTGCATCGCTCAACGACAGTTTTGGGTTAAACAACAATCGGCAGTCGGACGATTTAGGCTAAGTGGTGGCAGGGGAATCCGTAATAACGGCTTCTGGAGGGACATTGTTGAATTATTAATTGACAGCGCTCGGCAATATCGGCAACATTTCCATCACCGCATTCTTAATGGGAACTCTACCAACTTTTACAAAAGACATTGTGACGGTAGGCTTCGTTTGGCTGAACATGGAGGCTCAGTGTGAGTTCTATGAAGTTAAGTTTCTTCTTCAAGGCCGCAGATTCAGTTTCACGCTGCATTATCACAATTCAATTGTGTATTTGATTGTAAAAAAAAAATAGGAATGACAACGACTACACATTCCAGTGAAGGTACTTCTATGGACTAAAGAGTATTGTACCATAGTCACCGGGGGTCTTCAACGTTTTTCAGGCCAAGGACCCCCAAACTGATAGAGAGATGGAGCAGGGACCCCCGACTATACACAGTATATTGTATAAAATTGTGTTTTATATTTAACTGGGCCTAGTGCCATGTATAAACACACCTTGTTATTGTGCATTCAATACTAAGCTATTCAAATAATACACAGGTTCATATATTCATGTTTTTATTTTAAAGGTACAGTGAGTAGGGTGGCCGTGCCACTGCCATTTATAAACACACCTCGTATGATAATCATGCATACAAGATATTCAAATTTACGTTTTTTTTTTAAACATAAATGTGGAAATGAAAGTTAGTGATGTGTGATGGCCTATTATTAGTGCCACTGCCATGCATAACCATACCTGTTATCTTCCATACAATACTGAATTATTAAAATAATGGACAGATTCATGTCCATTATGATTTAAAAAATTGGCTAATCAACCAAAAATTTTACGGACCCCCTGCAGTACCTCCTAGGGGTCACGGACCCCCTGTTGAAGACCTCTGATACACACCATTACTTATTTACCACCAATTATTGGGAGTGCAGAATGGAAACCTGTTCAGACACACTGATGACTACATCAGCACCAACAGTGAGGTACTTGACATACAGGAGACAGAGTGAAATCATCCTTTTACTGAGAGTTACAATTAACATTTTATCACTTCAAGACTTCAGGGGAAAGCACTCTAAATATCAAGATATAGCCCATTCATGATAATAATAACATAATAATAAGTATTCAAAGTTAATCTACCACCTCACACTGACAAGTCACAAAGAGCTGATCTGAAACGACCATTACTGTCAAATGTGAATGCAGGAATGCACGATGTAGCGTGCGAGGATGTACCGCGGAAAGACGTCGAATGATCACAGAAAACCCATTAAGTGTCCGTTCTACTCCTGTTCTATTTCTATGATGGAATCTGACATAGAAAATACACAAAAAGCAAAAGTTGAAAAAGGATCGGCAAGTGAGAAAGTCTTCAAATCCTTCATCGCAAAGTTACCAACATAGCGATCCCATTATATATATATATATATATATATATATATATATATATATATATATATATATTAAACACAAATACACAATGTACACACTGTTCTCCTTTCACAGGAGCTAAAAAAAAAAAAAAAAATCAAGCTCATCAAAATAACGAATCGAGAGTCTCACCTCGGCTGTGGTGCACCGGTCTGAGCATCCCAGCATTGCTTCGACCCAATGGTAACGACACAATATGATGATTCATATTGATTCATTATGATTCACCGCAGCACTGCTGCTCCGCCATAATTAATACCATATTGTTCTTTTTTTTTGTGTGTGTGTGTGTGTGTGTGTGTGTGTGTGTGTGTGTTTTTCGCAGGGTGATATCACAATCGCCGTTTGTATTCCTTCGGCCATCGGAGCTGTGAAATAAGTGTGATTCACCACGCGATGGCGAGATCGTCTTTTTGTGCAAAGAGGATCCGAGATGAGCTGCGAGGACCGTTATTCCTCTTGCCGGGGACACTGTCACAATACACACATAGGAGCCTGAGTATCACCTAGTCGCCATGTAACCTGAACACACGCTGCAGCAGTTAAACCGCGTCGATATTTCAAGTTCATGAAAAGTTAGAAGCCCTCAAAGTCTGCATACCTGTGGGCAGACTGTGACCAACCCTAGATTCCCTGATAATAGTGACGTACAGTTATGGAGTAAATTCTTTTTTTTCCATTCAACTTTTCAGAATATTCCGCTGACTTACAAACAAGCAGACTCCTTAACGGAGGTTTTTACTACAACTGTCTGATCTGGCCTTAAATCTCTCTTTTGCCTGTCAAGCGTGCAACCCTGTGGAGGATTAAAAGATGGCGGTTGGTGGTGGTGGTGGTGGTGGGGGGGTGGGGGTGGGGGGGGGGGGGGGGCTTCACGTTTCATAGAGGATGTGGTCATAAATTGTGGTCAACTTGAAAACATGAGTCGGGTTAAAAATGGTTTCCAAAGAATCCAAACATCCGCGAATAATTATCTGACCACTCCTGCAACAGAGGACACTTTTTCTATGGTATAATTCATACTGCGAGAAGAATCCTCATCTTTTAAAAAAAAAAAAAAGAAATCTACTGAGCATTCAAAAAGAGAAACTTCTCACTTGCCACCAGTGGATGAATGAGTGGGAGGGTGAGTGTAGGTTGTTTTTTTTTTGGGTGGAGCATCACTTTGAGTTCAGCACTGAGCTACCATCAATTAAAAGATCTGCAGAGGTGCTATTTCGTCAACCAAAGATGGCAGTTTAGATGTGCCACACACACACACACACACACACACACACACACACACGCTGAACAGAAGTCAGCGTGTTTTGAGCACTCGGTGTCATCGGCGCTACTACGAGAGCACGGTCGGCGGTCGGCGTCTCGACCACATCCTCCCGTCTCTTTCGGAGAAGCAGCTCGACGAGAAGCGAAGGCTCTGCCCCGACACCGGGCCAAGCCTTCACAACCGCCTCCACCGGGTCGCCAGCTGTCAAAACACAACAACAAACCGCCTTCGAGAGAATATTGGCATGCAGACGACGAGGAGGAGGAGGGCACGGCGGACTGCCTTCCTGATTGGACATTCTAAGATTTAGTATAAAATGTGATTTATGACATATTTGTACTATAAAAAAAAAACACACTTTACTTACGTTTGGTTCACACGCCTGATCTCTGCCTCACAGGATTAATAAAGTGTTTACGTAACATGGCAGTCTATTACATAACTTTATTATGGATCATATTGTTTCTATCTTGATTAAGATTGCATCAAACCTTGGTAACAGCCCATGGTCTCTTAATAGTTAACTTAACATGATGTCCATTTTGGCTTCAACCATCATCATCATCATCATCATCATCGTCACCATTGGGGCAGTTGTGGCTCAAGAGGTGCAGCGGGTCATCCACTAGTCAAAGGTTCGATCCCTGGCTCCTGCAGTTGTTGAAGTGTCCTTGTGCAAGACACCAAACCCCGAATTGCTCACCAACGTGTGTGTGTGTGTGTGTGTGTGTGTGTGTGTGTGTGTGTGTGGGTGTGTGTGTGTGGGTGGATGAAGCATTTTGATTAGAGGCAAGAAAGGCGCTGTTTAAATGGCTAAGATTAAACCGTTACTGTGCCGCATTCTGCTTCACGGTGACGCTCTCGTTTCGTCTTGCGTTATAAATTCAGCTCACCGCTTTCCTGTCCCTCGAGTCTGAGAGCCGAGCTGTGACACCGGGCCGCGGACTCTCTCTCTCTCTCTCTCTCTCTCTCTCTCTCTCGCTCTCTCTCTCTCTTTTCAGCAACCCACCAGACCGGTCTTGAAACACGGACCTCTTATCATCTGCTTTGAGGGTGTGACTTTCTTTGCCCCCGTCGTCACCATTTATATCTATACGAACAATGCGCCTTTGATTAAATCGTTCACTAGAAGAGTGAACAAAGCCTCCCTTCCAAGACAAAGATTGGAAAAAGGTGCCTGACTCAAGTTCACTTTTTGCTCAATTCCTGGATCATGATTATGATATTTGATCCCATAGACACCCAATATTGCCCAACACTGCCGTCAGGAATTTATTGGTTTCTGACTCAGGGAAAGTGGGAAAAACATCACAAATGCCCCAAAACTACTGCATCTCTGAATGATCTCTTCTTCTAGATCGCACATATTTCGGCTATTCTGTGTGATTTTCTTTTGATAACTACAATAACATTCACTCAGAGCCTCCCCCGAAACTCAAACACTTTGGAAATCTCTGCACTCGGCCACAAAAAATTAGTTTGCAAGAGCAAAAAAAATGTTAACGTAAAGAAGACTTTCTCCGTCTCTTCTTTTAGAAACAGGTTACGAGTTGAATCGGACAGGTCTTCGATAATCTATTGACATTTCTCTTATTTCAAACACGGTGTCCACGTGTTCGGACAGGAGACCTTGTAGCTCACAGGAGACAGGTCCTGGTGAGGCGAGAGATTACTCGGGACTTTACAAAAAGCACCAACGTCAATATCGCCCCCATCAATCTCCAGGCAGACGACACGTCCCGAGCTCAACGCCTGAGAAACGATGAGCGGCGGAAGGAGAACGATCCCAAAGCACCGACTCACAGACCCGATGACGGTGTTGATTTATGCACGCGGTAGTGGACGATCACACCAAATCCACTCGGGACACACCAGACACTCGACGTTTGAAAAGTGCACCTCAAACAAATTCCTCACACAGGTCATGCATTTTAAATCCGGCGGGGGCCCTTAGAGGGAACGAAAACCTCTGAGTCTGACTACTAATTCATTGACCTCCAACAACCAAATGTAAACAGCATCTCACGATGTATTTAAGGAAGTATTCTGCAGGGTTGGAGTGAAGGACAGTGTTGTAATGAATCCTTTGTTCAGTTTAACAAGTCACCACCCGTCACCGTGTTCAAACGCACTCCTCCACCGCTTCATGGCTGACATTATGACAGCAGCAGAGGCAAAGACTACAAAGACGTTAACTGCAAATATTCCGGGTTTTGCGTTTATTTTTCCGAAAAAGACAATATTCCTATAAAAGGCTAATGAAAATGAATATTCACGCAGCCAGTGTGTGTACTCCGATTGACCAGCGGCAACGTCGTTGGACCGTTTGAACAAAGCCTCCTTCTTCTTTCAGTCCTTCTACCGCCTTCTTCAAAAGGCCGGAGTACCGATGAGTGCACACATCCAAAAATATCCAAATATCAAAGTCGTTCAGAACGTTTAAAAGTAGACGTGTTTCTATGTCCGACCAGAAATGCGAGGCTGTTCTTTGAGGCGTGCGTCTCTGCAAAACGTGTTGGTCGTCGGTGTGTGTGTGTGTGTGTAACTTCTGCACAGAATGCTCCCAAAACCCAAATATGATCGGCATATTCCACACGTCTGAGACGGAACAGGCTACATTCAGAATAACACCGAATTCGGTGTACAATTGAGAATATTGTCATATTGGGAATAGCAGTGGAATATCAGTGCCCAGGTTAACGTAGTCACCGTTTTAAAAAAAAAAAAAAGACTTTCAACACAGCGTCGGTTATTGCAATGTGAGGAAGTGTCATCATCTGTGTTAACCCTTGAGCAACACGCACAACGCCCAGACCTCTGGAGACAAGCACAGGGAAGAGCAACGCTTCAGACTGAAAGTCAGAATCACAACACTTCATTTGCATATATTTGCATACGCGTACGCGTCATAAGAGCACCTGCACCTGCAGCGGGTTAAGAACTTTCTCTGATCACCTGTGTTTCTTCTACAGATGCGTGAGACATCTTATTGTGTTACTATATTCATATTATGCATCACTATTACTACCACCCTACGTGATCAGCCTGAGCTGCTGCTGCTGCTGCTGCTGCTGCTATCCGCTTCATGGACACTCCCTCTCGTTCTCTCTGAAGTGAGATATTTAATTGCATGTTAGTTGGCGGTCTTTGCTGCTCCCTATACGAAAACCTTATCTTATTGACGTCGGCCCACTTTTCATCCGCGTGCGAGCTTTACTGTTATAACATTCAAATATGCATCGCACAGATCTGTTTTAGCCTCTGTGTTATTGGTATAATGAACTTAGTGCTTTCACCCACATGCAAGAGTTTGCAGATATACTTGTGTTTCCTGTCGTAGCTCTTTGAGCCTGTGCTTCCCTGCTTATTGCAAATGCATGTTCCCCCTTTAGGGAGCAATAAAGATCCTCCTGTCTCACCCTGTGTCCACCAGCCGTGCACACGTACAAGCTAGATTGCTGACAATCAAGATCACGGAAGAAAAAAAAAAAAAAAGGAGAAGCACTGCTATACGAAATATTCAGACAAAAGTACAGGATGTGCTTCTGGTGAGCCCATTACCGGCCTGTATTGTGGGGGGGGGGGGACACATATTTCCCTGAAATATGGCACAAAAAAAAAAGGATGTGTATAAAAGATAGTAATTAAATGAAAGCAGGGGTTGTGCGTTGTAACTTCCAACAGCACTGCGTTCTAGGGTTAGATGGAGCAGAACGAATGGCACCAACAACGAGCCTGTTAACTTCCAGTGTTTACCTTGATGATGCTGCTCCTGCGCGGTATTTCACATTTGGCATCCGATCCCTCGGAGGTGTTGGCGGTGTCCGGCCCGGCTCGGCTGCCAGGTGCGACGAAGGATCCCGAACCGACCATAGTGTCCGATATCCCACAGTCTCCATTCGAGACCGACACTTCGCAATGCGTCTTGCCAGCGTCTCCGTCTCCGTGCGCGGCCGTATCCCCGAGATTCAATGGAGGCAGGCGGCTGCCGTCCTCCTCAAACTCCGCCATAGGCACTTTCGAGCACACACACACACACACACACAGACACGCGTACACACACACACACACACACACACACACACGCGTGCACGCACGCACGCACGCACACACACAAGCTGCTGGTGTAGCAAAGCCTTATGTTTTCAGCTTTCCTCCAATTTCCTGCCTTGGCCTATTATTGCCTCGTTGTAACATTTGCACGCAATTCTGCCATATCACCTCATCTCTCGGTGCACGTATCGGTCAGCTTCCCACAGTCAGAGGGGCTCCGTGCACCGTGCTGCTTCTGCAAAAGACAAAACCCCACGGGGCGATTAGCATAACCGGGCATAATGTGACATTAATAACAGCATTGAATACGTTAATAGTAGCGGCTACTTCACGCGCTAGAGCCGCACTGGAGGAGCGCTGAGAGCGGATGTTAACCGTAGTAAACCCACCCTCTTCTGTTGGACAGTAGTCGGTGACGTTATAAGTTGAATAACATTAAAAGCACGTTTAGTTATCGGCTCATTCAACTCTCCCGGTAAGCTCGCGGCATAGCGTGCAGCAGCCCGGTGTGTACTTGCCTTTTGAGTGGACTTGTGTCTCCATGGAAAGGACTCGGTCGCTTCCTTCCGAAGTTGTTGCTGCAACGGAGAAAAAAGGCAGACGACCGTTTGCTGTCCGTGCCGCTGTGCACTGAGCCGAGCTAGTGAGCTAACTAGCACAACGCAAAGTCCAGTCAATACAACCCCGGTTGTTAATGGAAGCCCATTTCCGCCAAGCAAAAAAAAAAAAAAAAAAAAGTAAAGTTTTCTTCTTTTTTGTTGTAATTTTAAAAACAAAATAAAAAATTACCCCCCCAAAAAAAAATGCACCAACACTTTTGGTGCATCCATCTGTAACCATGACACTGACCAGATGTTTCCAGTTGCTGTTCAATGAAGGTTGCCACCTCCAGGGTGTGTTTGCTGAGTACAATCCATGTGAAGTATTCTTCTGTAGTAAAGGCACGTTTAATTGAAGTATAATAAACGTCGTAAATGTACTCACAATACATGTCTATGTCAAATGTAGGGTAAACTATGCCAAAGAGCTGCGTCTATGACTGTTGTGTTAAAGTATCTTATCATTTTTACTTTTTTATCTCATAATTTCTTTTTTTCTTGTATTTGTTTTTTGTAAATTAAAAAACAAAGAAAACTTTGTAATTCATTTAATTTTGTGATTTTGTATTTTTTTTTTTTTTTGCTGGTGGAAATGGGCTTCCATAGCTGTTAGCCTGGTTAGCAAAACATGTCTTCCAACATCAGTTAATCAACTGTTTGAGTTAAAAAAAAACTAAAACTTGCTGTTAAATGTCTCGCACAGAAGTATATCTTTACAAACGGTCACTCAACAGAAGTTGTTTCCACGGAACAAAGTAACTGAGACAAAACGGGCAGAGTTGTCAATCAAACCTAATTATTTTTTTCACAGACAATCTAGAAACACCCACTTTTACACTCCTGCAGAACAAATAACCCTGTATACTCATATAAAAGGACTTTAATCTGGAAATGTCTTTCATATTGGTCACTCAATAGATGTCTTCTGTTGTTATTTGCATGTATTTTGTATCTATGGACAAGTACGATATATGGCATATACTACAACATTTACTACAACAGATAGTTTTCAATGCCTGTCCCTAGACTGGACTTTAAAATACACAAAACCTTAAATATATATGTATGCTGTTGATTCAGAAGCTATATTTGACATCCCTAAAGGACAGACAGAAAGGCTCACATGACTTCTTTTTTTTCTTCTGTTCCCAGTCACATTGTGTTTCAGGTCTTCCTCTTTACGTGGACGGTGCACGGAGGCCGTGAACTAATCTGAACGGTGATGTAACATTGACTTCACTGAAAAACTGCATGTTCTGCTCTTCTAATGAAACCTGGACAGCAACCTATATCTTTTTTGGAGATGAACAGGAGCTTTAAAATATCAGTCACACGTGGCAGAGCACACATGCCTAACATTTACATCACATCGCTGATAGCCTCTTGTGTAAGAGACACAAAGAGTAAGTGATGAGGAATAACATTGTTCTACATGATTTAATGCATTTTATTCATAGGCCACTGGTTCAGATGAAGGCCGATAAACTAGACACAGGAGGAATGGTGAGTTGTACGACAGAGCCACCTGCTGGTCTACAAGGGTTACTGGTTGTTTTTGGTTATTGTAACCAACCAATAAGCTATTCCTGGTTCCAGTCCTGTTTGCTTGCAAGCCCTCAGATTTTTTCGTGCAGACCCTGGTGGAGGTCCCGACCCTCAGGCTTGGGACCACTGCTGTAGGGTTATACTACATTTTGTGACACAATGACAGAACACGGCTGTTTGTGTATGGAAAGTTGATATTTAAAAGAATATTACGTGGCTGTCTTGACAGGAAGAAGGTGCAATGCTGCCAGGATAATGACCCCACTTCCATTCATCATTTTACGGTCATTTAGCAAATGCTTTTATCCAAAGCGACTTACAATTAGACGCAGCTACTGGAGCAATTTTGGGGGTTAAGCGTCTTTCTCAAGGACACATTGACATGAGACCAGCAGAGTAGGAGCCGGGGATCGAACCACCGACCGTCTGATTGAAAGGCGGCCCTGCTCTCCGCTTAGTCACGGTCACCACACATGCCAGTATATATGAAGGTATAAGTCCCGTTCCTAGATGAAGCTACTTTAGCCAACATATTTAAATAAATGTATACATTTTATTGTTGTCAATAAAGTCATCTTAATGTAAGCCGGCATTAAGGGAATGATTATGAGTTTCCTTTTAGAAGTATGTCTCTTGATCACATCTATTCTCTTTGGTCTCACTGACGGTGACATTGCAGATGGGCTATGGTGGTGCTGTGTGTACTCAGGGCTCCAGGAGGACATCTTTTGCTGTAGTTTGAATGTGCAAACCAACTGCTTTACTGAGCGTCTTCAACATTATTATTACAACGGTAGCTGCTGCACTAGTCAGTGAGCCACATAAACACAGCATTGATAGCCGTGAGTTAATCCTTGCTTGAGTACATTGTTGTCGTTCAGCTCAGTATTAAAAAAGTACTCTTTTTTTTCATTTTTTTTTTTGGGGGGGGGGCACTTGGTAGCATCATGTTACCAAATAAATGCCTATTTACACATCCAGCAGACCTGGAGAGACATTAGCACTCATTTGAAGCCATGTTTCTTTTTTTTCCTCTCATCCTACCAACACTCCGGGGAGCCATCACCTTAACGTGGTGGAGAGGTTTGAGTGCCCTCATGACCCTGAGGGCTATGTTGTCTGGAGCCAAGAGCTCCTGGTAGGGTCTCCCATGGCAAATTGGTCTCAGGCGAAGGGCCAGACTAAGAATGGTTCAAAAACCCCAATGAAAGAACGAAGAAGAGTCAAGGAGACCCTGCCCGGAGGAAGCCCGGGGCCCACGTCTGGAGCCAGGCCCAGTCGGAGGGCCCGACAGCGAGCGCCTGGTGGCCGGGTTTGCCACGGAGCCCGGCTGGGCACAGCCCGAAGCAGCAACGTGGCACCTCCCTCCTCTCCATCCTGTGGGCTCACCTCTTGCGGGAGGAACCACTGGGGTCGGGTGCGCTGCCCCATGGGTGGCAGTGAAGGCCAGGGACCTCGACGGACCAGACCCGGGCAGCAAAGGCTGACTCTGGGGACGTGGAACGTCACCTCTCTGTGGGGGAAGGAGCCGGAGCTTGTGCGGGAGGTGGAGCGCTACCAGTTAGATCTGGTGGGGCTTACCTCTACGCACTGCATCGGTTCTGTAACCGTACTCCTGGATAGGGGTTGGACTCTTTTCTTCTCTGGAGTTGCCCAGGGTGTGAGGCGCCAGGCGGGTGTGGGGATACTCACAAATCCCCCGCTGAGTGCCGCTGCGTCGGAGTTTACCCCGGTGGACGAGAGGGTCGCCTCCCTACGCCTGCGGGTTATGGGGGGGAAAACTCTGACTGTTGTCTGTGCATATGCACCGAACAACAGTTCAAAGTATTCGGCCTTCTTAGAGACCCTCACTGGAGTCCTGTATGGGGCTCCAGTGGGGGACTCCATAGTTCTGCTGGGGGATTTCAACGCGCATGTGGGC
Organism: Cebidichthys violaceus; assembly: GCF_023349555.1. Classification (NCBI taxonomy): domain Eukaryota; kingdom Metazoa; phylum Chordata; class Actinopteri; order Perciformes; family Stichaeidae; genus Cebidichthys; species Cebidichthys violaceus. The sequence continues at coordinate 220,959 of NW_027176966.1, forward strand.
AACGATGGGGATACCTGGAGAGGCGTGATTGGGAGGAACGGCCTCCCTGATCTAAATCCGAGCGGTCGTTTGTTGTTGGACTTCTGTGCTAGTCATGGATTGTCCATAACGAACACCATGTTCGAGCATAAGGATGTTCATAAGTGTACGTGGTACCAGAGCACCCTCGGCCGAAGGTCGATGATCGATTTTGTTATCGTATCATCGGATCTGAGGCCGTATGTTTTGGACACTTGGGTGAAGAGAGGGGCGGAGCTGTCAACTGATCACCATCTGGTTGTGAGTTGGGTCAGAGGGTGGGGGAAAACTCTGGACAGACCTGGTAAGCCCAAACGGGTAGTGCGGACAAACTGGGAACGTCTGGAGGAGGCCCCTGTCCGGGAGATCTTCAACTCACACCTCCGGCGGAGCTTTTCTAGCATCCCTGTGGAGGTTGGGGGCATCGAACAGGAATGGACGATATTCAAAGCTACTATTGCCAAAGCTACGGCGGTGAGCTGTGGTCTCAAGGTCTTAGGTGCCTCAAGGGGTGGTAACCCTCGAACACTGGTGGACACCGGTGGTCAGGGAAGCCGTCCGACTGAAGAAAGAGGCCTTCCGGGATATGTTATCCCGGAGGACTCTGAGGCAGTTGCAAGGTACCGACAGACCCGAAGGGCTACAGCCGCTGCCGTGAAGGAGGCAAAGCAGCGGGTGTGGGAGGAGTTTGGAGTGACCATGGAAAAGGACTTTCAGTCGGCACCAAGGTGTTTCTGGAAAACCATCCGGAACCTCAGGAGGGGAAAACGGGGAAACATCCAAGCTGTATACAGTAAGGATGGGACTCTGTTGACTTCAACTGAGGGGGTAATCGGACGGTGGAAGGAGCACTTTGAGGAACTCCTGAATCCGACTAATACGCCCTCTATTGTAGAGGCAGAGCTGGAGGCTGATGGGGGAGCATCATCAATTTCCCTGGTGGAAGTCACTGAGGTAGTCAAACAACTCCACAGTGGCAAAGCCCCAGGGATTGATGAGATCCATCTAGAAATGCTGAAGGCACTGGGTGTGGAGGAACTGTCTTGGATGACATGTTTCTTCAACATTGGGTGGAGGTCCGGGACGGTGCCTAGGGAGTGGCAGACCGGGGTGGTGATTCCCCTGTTCAAAAAGGGGGACCAGAGGGTGTGTGCCAACTACCGAGGTATCACAATACTCAGCCTCCCTGGTAAAGTCTACTCCAAGGTGCTGGAAAGGAGGGTTCGGCCGATAGTCGAACCTCGGATTGAAGAGGAACAATGCGGATTCCGTCCTGGCCGTGGAACAATGGACCAGCTCCTGGAGGGGGCTTGGGAATACGCCCATCCGGTCTACATGTGTTTTGTGGACCTGGAGAAGGCATATGACCGGGTCCCCTGGGAGATACTGTGGGAGGTGCTGTGGGAGTATGGGGTGAGGGGGCCACTTCTGGGGGCCATCCAATCCCTGTATGCCCAAAGCGAGAGCTGTTTCCGGGTTCTCGGTAGTAAGTCGGACTCGTTTCCGGTGAGGGTTGGCCTCCGCCAGGGCTGCGCTTTGTCACCAATTCTGTTTGTGGTATTCATGGACAGGATATCAAGGCGTAGTCGTGGGGAGGAGTGTTTACAGTTCAGTGGGCTGAGGATTGCATCGCTGCTTTTTGCAGATGATGTGGTCCTGATGTCTTCATCGGGCTGTGACCTCCAGCACTCACTGGATCGGTTCGCAGCCGAGTGTGAAGCGGTTGGGATGAGGATCAGCACCTCTAAATCTGAGGCCATGGTTCTCAGCAGGAAACCGGTGGATTGCCCACTCCGGGTAGGGAATGAGTCCTTACCCCAAGTGAAGGAGTTCAAGTACCTCGAGGTCTTGTTCGCGAGTGAGGGAACAATGGAACGTGAGATTGGCCGGAGAATCGGAGCAGCTGGGGCAGTATTGCAGTCGCTTTACCGCACCGTTGTGACGAAAAGAGAGCTGAGCCGCAAGGCAATCTATCTACCGGGCAATCTTCGTTCCTACCCTCACCTATGGTCATGTGGACTGGGTCATGACCAAAAGAATTAGATCGCGGGTACAAGCGGCCGAAATGGGTTTCCTCAGGAGGGTGGCTGGCATCTCCCTTAGAGATAAGGTGAGAAGTTCGGTCATCCGTGAAGGACTCGGAGTAGAGCCGCTGCTTCTTTGCGTGGAACGGAGCCAGTTGAGGTGGTTCGGGCATCTGGTGAGGATGCCACCTGGGCGCCTCCCTAGGGAGGTGTTCCAGGCACGACCAGCTGGGAGGAGACCCCGAGGGAGGCCCAGGACCAGGTGGAGGAACTATATCTCCAAACTGGCCTGGGAGCGCCTCGGGATCCCCCAGTCAAAGCTGGCTGATGTGGCCCGGGAAAGGGAAGTTTGGGGTCCTCTGCTGGAGCTGTTGCCTCCGCGACCCGATCCCGGATAAGCGGACGAAGATGAGAGTGAGAGATGAGAGAGATCCTACCAACTCCAGAGGAAAATATCTAAAGTCTCTTTAGCCGCTATATGTGCCACTAACTTAACTAAGTTAGCCTCTTACTTTGTTAGCCGTTTGGTGCTGGACAGGTGGGTTTTATCAAAGCGCTGTCACCAAAAACAGCTGTCTGTTGCCGCTGGAAACATCACTGACGAGAGTGGTGACGGGGAGCCAACCAAAACAGTTAAAGACATTAAACAGCTCTGTAGAGCTGAGAGGAACCGCTGAGTCTGGTAATTATAATTATCTGTGGGTTTGTCAGTATGTCCTCACCAGGGCGGCACACCATGTGCTCTGTTCTTGGCTCGGGTTGACAGAACCACGTGAGGCCCGAAGGCTCCTTGCTGACGCCCAGAATCTTCACCAACTCAGCACAATAATAATAAGAAAAAGGCAACACAGGCAGAGGGCCGGGCCTCTGTAGATAGAAGCCACCGCACGCGTCTGGTGGGACGGTGATGATCGAGAGGGATTATTTTTGGATGGGGATGATAAGCAGCCCACAGTAGGAACCTGTAACGTTTACACACTGAAGCAAAGAGGAGCATCAGGGGCCTCGCCCGGTGTTTAAAGTCGATTCAGCTCGTGGCTTATGTAAATTCATGCAAATGTGTCTATTTTCTTAGGTGGTGGCGTTAGTAGGCGGCGACACTGTGAGCCACAGTCAGGTGCGATCTGACGAACCTGATAATTTGTTCAGCGTTGGCTCCAACCACGGTAAATATTCTGTTTTTATGTTTTTCCCCAAGCTTCACCATAGAGACGGACGTAATAATAATGATGTAGAAGATCCAGCACCAGACAGTTTAAATAGCAGATACTTGAAGATAATAAAGGGACTTCAGAGCCACCACACTGTATATGTGAAGGGAAACCTCGTATACGAGTATGAAGAAAGAGTTACTTATAAAACACTCGCATTTGTACTCTGACTGTTGATGTAATAAAAAAACAAAATGGCCGCTTGACGTCGTCACATTCATGTTACATGGAGGCAAGAATGAAACAAAACTGAAACATTTAAATGTTTAATTCTTATCAACCATAACAAAATGACAGCACTTGATTTTCAACGTCATCTGTATTGTATGATTATATGTAGAATTTAAACTTTTGATTCATATTATGTTGGGCTTCGGTAAATTAACAGTAAAACCATATTTCCTGCTTTGACTTACACATTTCTGAGATTAATAACGTTGAGTGGGATGAGTCCCCTAAAGTATAATATATGACACATCACAAAACTCTGTCCCATGATTAGAGATTGATATATTAAAACACTCCAAAAACATCCACTAAAACTTAAAGCAATCAGTACCAAGCCATATTTGTTTGCTTGTGTCATTGGTGTATTATTATAAGCTCACAGGGAATTGATCACAGTTGCAGTAGCTTGCTTCATAGACAGAGAACCAACAAAGATGTATAAAGTCTGAACCGCTTAAGTACACTTTGCGGACTCAGAGGCTTCTCTTTAGGCTATAGGAATGATTTCAGTGGCGCATTTGCATGCAGCAGGACACCAAGAAGACACATATTTATTGCTGCATCCACTGGTGGCTTTCAAGGTTGGACAGTTGATGTATTCGTTTATGTAAGGACAGGGGTTGGCTGAAATGAAACATTGGACAGGTCAGCTCATTGTCTTTCTTTCTACCTCAGTAGACAATTGATACTGTATATTTGCCGTAAAGAAGAACCTCATAGCATCAGTTACTCACTGCACAGTTTGTCTTCACAGTTATTGGGACAGGAAGCACACGGGGGTCCCGCCTTGTAAGGTATCCATCCCTTGAAGTTTCCTCTGTTAAACAAATTAGGAACTTCTAACTTCACCTGACTCAGAACAAACCTCGGATTAAAACATACAGATTTAAATATATAAATAGACACTTTCGCTGTTCTTTTTTTTTTTTTTTTACCCTCAGCGCCGTCAAGCTCTGCCAGAAATGATTCAACAAAGTGTGAACGAGGGTCACTTACGCTCGGTAATAATGGCAGCCGTAGAAATAGATGTTGTTAGGGCACAATGCCACCCCACAGCCAACTTTGTAGGAGCTGTTCCACACCACCTGACAGCAAAGATAAAAACACAACTTTACCTTCAATACTTTGCTTTCATAGTAATGCATATTGCTTGTTCAAACACTGCCATGACTCATTTATGTTTTGTTTATTTTTTTCAATTAGTTTTTTCTTTTTTAAGCTATTTTTTTCACATCAGTTCTTGAAATGGAAATTGCTGTGTAGGTTCACTTGTAGTGAAAGTGTGAAAATTGATCATAAGACATTTCATTTTTCTCTGCTAAAAGTCAAATATATCTTCTTACAATCGCAATAATGACTGTTTATGATGTTTCATGCATTTTTTGAAATATGATATCTCTCCAATTTAAAAAAGGTATTTGTCACACTCATTTTGTTCAGCCAATTCACCATGAAATGAATATTTAGGAGCTTCGTTGTCTCAGAGCTTTTTCACTGAAAACAGTTGCCTGCTAAAAAGACTATTGCATTGCATTACATTTGATCCATTGTTAAAATAGAATCCAATCCAATAACACAGTAGCAACATTAGGCTACTGTATGTTGTTATTGCTGCTGTTGCCACACACTTTGTTTCGCTAAATGTTACCTGTGTGTAGTGACCAGTAGCTTGGCTATTGGTGGAGCCTTTGGGATACAGGTAGTGTGACACCTCACTGTGCCAGGCATTGATGATGTCCGTCCATGAGTTCGGTGAAGACGAATAGAAGAGATTCTCACCCAGTTCATATTCTGCTCGGTGGGGAGAAACACATGGCAGCACGATTAATGGCTTTCTGCAAACACACCGCTTTATTTCCATGTCTCAGGAGATTACTTTATTTAGATAAAACAGGGTTCATTAATAGGCCTATTGATGATAATCTCCTTAATGATTACATATCCTACTCCGTGTAATTTGTTATTAAAAGAAGGTATTAAGACTGGATATGAGACGGTGTTCCCAGTGACTCTGACAATCAATCACGAGGTCACTCAGTTCACAGGGAACCTTCACACCGAACCTCTGATGTAGTATCTAAGGTGCTGGCATTATGCGGAGCAAGGTTAAAAGGAAACAAAAAAAGAAAGAAGAAGAGTAAAGGAAGAAAGAAACGTACCATTGAGCATGCGGGTGCTGGATGCTCCGTGACCCAGGTGACATTGGTCGACCCAGGCCTGAGCGCTGGCTGCTACCTCCTCACTGTAGCTCTGTAAAAGAGGAAAAAACAACATGACAAATCAAGCGTTTCATTTTAAAAACACCCACAACCAGAAGAAACAGATCCATTCTCTCGCTAAGATATTGGTTTTGAAAATGGGATCATTTGTGATTGAAAAGACTGAAGAAATTTTCTAAATATTTTCCACTCTAAGTCTTAGAATATGAATAAGGTTGTGATTGAAGCGGGCTTCTACTCGGAGATCAGCTGCTGTGCTTTTCATACAGCCCAAAGCCACAACTCAAGTTCCAATATAAACATGACTCTTTCTTTTTTTTTTCTTCTTCTTCTTTTGTGCAGAAACCTTGCACCTCCAGAAACACCCAACTCTTTAGAAAAGGAAATGAGACATCTTTAATCTCCTGTTGACTGAAAGATTTCCAACTGTGTGCGTTGCTGTTGTCGTGGTCGGGTTTGGCTCCCGAATAGATTAGAAGATGTTGATATTACTCGACTGCAATGAACATAAAAATGACATCTTAGAGTGATTATGTTGATCTATGACAGACCAGTCAAAATGTATTTTCACATTTCAAATAGCATTTATACACAATATGTAATGTTGGTCTAAGGTAACGAAAAAAACCAATGATTTTTATTTTAAGGTGATTATAGACGGAAATAAACACACTTATTAATATTATATTTAATTTCTGCCAAAGATTCTGATAAATGCTACACACTGGCCCTTTAAGGTTGAGTCAGCTCCTAATCATCAAACTATACAAACCCTGATTTTGAGAAGCCGCGTCATGCAGGAGACCACACCCACTTAAAATGTATTTAATTTCAAGTAAATATCGCCCGAGGCGCTTTTATTGTGCAAGTAAGGAAGCAGGACTGACCATTAACAGCATGTCAGAAGCAGTGGGATGAACCGCTCTCCGGAAGGCGTTGTGAACGTTGATGATTTCAGCCTGAACCCCTGCATTTTCTGTGCAAATGCCTGCACACACACACACACACACACACACACACACACACACACACACACACACACACACACACATACATACACACACATCCACACGCACTTAAAACCTCTGGGTAAACAACATATTGAAGGTATAAGACAGCCTGATGTTTACTCTGCTGGGTTAATATCTGTACGTCATGACACACAAATATATCCTGGTCTAATTACTCTTAAATGGCTTGACATAACAGAAAAACCTACAGAGAGGATCGTACCAAATCCCATAATTATACTGGGAGAGTTATTGACATGGCTTCACAGTTGATCCCTAAAAAAACCCTGTGTCTCTGTCTGTAAAGTCAAACACGGCAGATGCAGTGAACGTTGTGCTTACCGTGCTGAGGACACACGATGGCACGCAGAGACGTTTGAACAGGAGGAGAAAGTGAAGTTACGTTCATGTCAGGACATCAGGGGAGTGAGGAATTCTTTCAAGAAGTATTTGCACCACGATGTATTTTATATCATAAAACAAGGTTCTTTCACAGTGTTACGAAAGTTATTCCTGCTTCACACACTGTTGTCTATGTGATATTTATCTTTTATATTATTGTGAATGCTGGTGTCGTCTGAATAAACACAAAACCATTAGTAAGATCATTTGCTTCCTGAAAATATATGAATTCCAGCCGAAAGTGTTATTTCAGTTTAACGTACCAGTCCAGTGTGACCAAATCAATCATAAATATTGGAATTTTCAGACTATAAAATATATATTGATATTAGAAGAAGGTCAAATCATTAATTACTGATTATTATTATAATTGCCCAGGCTAAGATTGGACTCCAGCAATGGATCAAGTTTTTTTTCTTTTGGCTCACCATTTAGTTTGCATGTGAAACCTTGTTCTGCAGAGAACTCAATGAAGCAACATTAATACACAAAATGTTTGTCTAAAATGTACTGAAATCTCTCAAAATCAAAACTGTACTCTGCTGTACTTGAGTAAACATACTTTCTATGGAAAACACTCTGAATGCATAACGTATTGTATTACAACTACCTGCAATATTTGAACACTACTCACCACATTGCAGAAAGAGTGCACTCGCTGCAGAGTCAAGATGCAAATCAGCAACGCAAACATTTTCCTGGACAAAAAAAAGAAGATTAAAATCAAAAGACTAACGAAGACATTTTATATGATATTCTGGCAAAAATATTCCAGAGTAATTGCACTCTTATTTTCAAGAAATTTGATCGATCAAAAAGATATAAAAGATACGATTTAAATCAATCCAATGGTATCATCAAATAATCAAAAAATACTAAAAACAACGTTTAGGAAACCCAGTAAAGAGGCATACCTGATACCTGTCCTGAGTCTTCAGAAGGTGCAAGTGGGCTGGTGCTTTCCTCTCCTCCTTTTAAAGACTCAGCTCCGTCGCTAACCCTTAGATGTTATACATTCCCCTCAGGCCGCTAATGATGCAGCAGAAACCTGCAGGCTTCACACAATGTACACTTAGAAGAGTGTAACTGACAGAAAGTAAACATGGGGATTGTTATGCCCAAGGGTGTAGTGACTTTCTGATGCATTGACTCAAGTGTACACGGCTTACAGGAGAATGGCAAGGCATCCGAGGTGAAGGCAAATAAAAAGAAATTGGTAGATTACAAGGTAGATCCGTGTGGTCCCGTATTAAATGGATCACAGTCAAACAACGCATGTTGGCTGAAGACGCACCCATTGCTTGCTTTGGCACAAAAGGTCGCATATTAGAAAGGCCGCATATTAGAAAGGTTGCACGCTGACCAACGCGGTGGAGTACGGACAGCAAAAATGTTTTATGCATTTTTTCACATTTTTCTTTTATGTGTGTCGTCTGTGAGTGTATGGCTGTTGCTTGTTTGCTGAAACAGAAAGATTGTATATTACATTACGGTCATTTAGCAGACACTTTTATCCAAGGCGACTTACAATTCAGTATCTATCTACACACCGTAGACGCAGCTACGGGAGACATTTTGGGGTTAAGTGTCTCTCAGCAACACTTGAACACTTGAACGTGCTGTCTTTAACCAACTGTCTTCCTATCTCCACCAAAACAGCCTTTTGGACCCCCACCAGTCCGGGTTCAAAGTGGGTCACTCGACAGAGACGGCCCTCCTTGCGGTGACAGAGTCGCTTCACGCCGCGAGAGCTAACTCTCTCTCCTCTGTCCTGATTCTCCTGGACTTGTCTGCGGCGTTTGACACTGTGAACCATCAGATCCTCCTCTCCACCCTCGAGGGGATGGGCGTCTCAGGCTCTACACTCTCCCTGTTTGCATCCTACCTGACGGGTCGATCCTACCAGGTGACCTGGAGGGGGGCTGTGTCAGAACCACGCATGCTGACTACCGGGGTTCTGCAAGGGTCAGTCCTGGGCCCCCTTCTCTTCTCGGTCTACACAACATCTCTGGGTTCTGTTATTCGCTCGCATGACTTCTCCTACCATTGTTATGCCGATGACACCCAGCTGGTCTTGTCATTTCCCCCCGGTGACACCCAAGTGGAGACGCGCATCGCTGCGTGTTTGGCTGACATCTCGAAGTGGATGACGACACACCACCTCAAGCTCAACCTAGACAAAACTGAGCTACTGTTCCTCCCGGGGAAGGGTTGCCCGCACCGGGACCTGTCCATCACCATTGATGATACCGTGGTGACGCCAACTCGGACTGCGAGGAACCTGGGTGTGACCCTGGATGACCAACTGTCATTCTCGGCAAACATTTCATCCGTTACACGCTCCTGCAGATTCCTGCTCTACAACATCAGGAGGATTCGTCCCTTCTTGACTGACGAGACGGCGCAGGTTCTCATCCAGGCTCTTGTCATCTCCCGCCTGGACTACTGCAACTCTCTACTCGCCGGAGCCCCGGCGTCGGCCATCAGACCTCTGGAGCTTGTCCAGAAAGCCGCAGCTCGCCTGGTGTTCAATTGCCCCAAGTTCTCCCACACAACTTCCTTTCTCCGTTCTCTACACTGGCTACCTGTAAGAGCTCGCATCCAGTTTAAGACTCTGGTGCTAGAATACAGGGCAGTGAAAGGAACAGCTCCTTCCTATCTCCAGGCCATGGTCAAGCCTTACACCCCCGCCTGACCACTTCTCTCTGCTGCCTCGGGGCGATCGGTCGCCCCGTCGCTCAGAGGTCCCGGCGGCCGATCGACCCGGTCACGGCTGTTTTCTGTCCTGGCCCCACAGTGGTGGAATGAACTTCCCACTGACGCCAGGACAGCGGAGTCGCTGCCCATCTTACGGCGCAGGCTGAAAACCCACCTCTTCAGGAAGTGCTACCCTGAGCCTTCCTCTTAGCACTTATTGTATTCATACTAGCTTGTTGCACTTGTTGTATTGGTATTACTTATAGCACTAACTGTTTTTCTTGTTTCTGTACTTTGGCTCTGAGTTATGCTCTGCTTCATGCTCTTAGATGCTTGTTTGGAAAAGGAAATGTACTTATGACTTCTGGTGACTAGTAGTTCTTTTGATTACCAATGTTGATGCACTTATTGTAAGTCGCTTTGGATAAAAGCGTCTGCTAAATGACTGTAATGTAATGTAATGCTCAAGGACACATTGACACGAGACAAGCAGAGCAGGAACCGGGGATCAAACCGACGACCCTCTGATTGAAAGGCCCTGCTCTCCACTTAGCCACGGTCACCCCACTTCATTGAAATAGAAGCCAACCCAAGGGTGAAATGTCAGATAACATATCTTGAATACATAATCATGAACAAATACATGTAGGACTTGTTGCTAAGATTGGAAAGGTTGTTTAGAAAATGTGACGGATTAAACAAAAACATCTGACTGGGGCAGTTTTAATGCATTTTATTCATAGACCACTGGTTCAGATGAAGGCCGATAAACTAGACACAGGAGGAATGGTGAGTTGTACAACAGAGCCACCTGCTGGTCTACAAGGGTTACTGGTTGTTTTTGGTTATTGTACTAATCAAAGTTTATTTCATCTATATAAAGCCCCAAATGTAAATACAATGTAATAAAATAAATATAATCTTCTGTTGCAGAAATAAGCTATTCCTGGTTCCAGTCCTGTTTACTTGCAAGCCCTCAGATTTTTTCGTGCAGACCCTGGTGGAGGTCCCGACCCTCAGGCTTGGGACCACTGCTGTAGGGTTATACTAGATTTTGTGACACAATGACATGACACGGCTGTTTGTGTATGGAAAGTTGATATTTAAAAGAATATTACATGGCTGTCTTGACAGGAAAAAGGTGCAATGCTATCTATCTACACACCGTAGACGCAGCTAATGGAGCTATTTTTGGGGTTAAGTGTCTTTCTCAAGGACACATTGACATGAGACTAGCAGAGCAGGAGCCGGGGATCGAACCGCCGACCGTCTGATTGAAAGGCGGCCCTGCTCTCCGCTTAGTCACGGTCACCACACATGCCAGTATATATGAAGGTATAAGTCCTGTTCCTAGATAAAGCTACTTTAGCCAAAAATATTAAAATAAATGTATACATTTTATTGTTGTCAATAAAGTCATCTTAATGTAAGCCGGCATTAAGGGAATGATTATGAGTTTCCTTTTAGAAGTATGTCTCTTGATCACATCTATTCTCTTCGGTCTCACTGACGGTGACATTACAGATGGGCTATGGTGGTGCTGTGTGTACTCAGGGCTCCAGGAGGACATCTTTTGCTGTAGTTTGAATGTGCAAATCAACTGCTGTTGAGCTTTACTGAGCGTCTTCAACATTATTATTACAACGATAGCTGCTGCACTAGTCAGTGAGCCACATAAACACAGCATTAATAGCTGTGAGTTAATCCTTGCTTGAGTACATTGTTGTAGTTCAGCTCAGTATTAAAGAAGTACTCTTTTTTTTTTCTTAATTTGGGGGGGGGGCACTTGGTAGCATCATGTTACCAAATAAATGCCTATTTACAGGAGAGTCATTAGCACTCATTTGAAGCCGTGTTTCTTTTTTTTCCTCTCATCCTACCAGCTCCAGAGGAAAATATCTAAAGTCTCTTTAGCCGCTATATGTGCCACTAACTTAACTAAGTTAGCCTCTTACTTTGTTAGCCGTTTGGTGCTGGACAGGTGGGTTTTATCAAAGCGCTGTCACCAAAAACAGCTGTCTGTTGCCGCTGGAAACATCACTGACGAGAGCGGTGACGGGGAGCCAACCAAAACAGTTAAAGACATTAAACAGCTCTGTAGAGCTGAGAGGAACCGCTGAGTCTGGTAATTATAATTATCTGTGGGTTTGTCAGTATGTCCTCACCAGGGCGGCACACCATGTGCTCTGTTTTTGGCTCGGGTTGACAGAACCACGTGAGGCCCGAAGGATCCTTGCTGACGCCCAGAATCTTCACCAACTCAGCACAATAATAATAAGAAAAAGGCAACACAGGCAGAGGGCCGGGCCTCTGTAGATAGAAGCCACCGCACGCGTCTGGTGGGACGGTGATGATCGAGAGGGATTATTTTTGGATGGGGATGATAAGCAGCCCACAGTAGGAACCTGTAACGTTTACACACTGAAGCAAAGAGGAGCATCAGGGGCCTCGCCCGGTGTTTAAAGTCGATTCAGCTTGTGGCTTATGTAAATTCATGCAAATGTGTCTATTTTCTTAGGCGGTGGCGTTAGTAGGCGGCGACACTGTGAGCCACAGTCAGGTGCGATCTGACGAACCTGATAATTTCTTCAGCGTTGTCCCCAACCACGGTAAATATTCTGTTTTTATGTTTTTCCCCAAGCTTCACCATAGAGACGGACGTAATAATAATGATGTAGAAGATCCAGCACCAGACAGTTTAAATAGCAGATACTTGAAGATAATAAAGGGACTTCAGAGCCACCACACTGTATATGTGAAGGGAAACCTCGTATACGAGCATGAAGAAAGAGTTACTTATAAAACACTCGCATTTGTACTCTGACTGTTGATGTAATAAAAAAACAAAATGGCCGCTTGACGTCGTCACATTCATGTTACATGGAGGCAAGAATGAAACAAAACTGAAACATTTAAATGTTTAATTCTTATCGACAATGACAAAATGACAGCACTTGATTTTCAACGTCATCTGTATTGTATGATTATATGTAGAATTTAACCTTTTGATTCATATTATGTTGGTGAATTAACAGTAAAACCGTATTTCCTGCTTTGACTTACACATTTCTGAGATTAATAACGTTGAGTGGGATGAGTCCCCTAAAGTATAATATATGACACATCACAAAACTCTGTCCCATGATTAGAGATTGATATATTAAAACACTCCCAAAACATCCACTAAAACTTAAAGCAATCAGTACCAAGCCACATGTGTTTGCTTGTGTCATTGGTGTATTATTATAAGCTCACAGGGAATTGATTACAGTTGCAGTAGCTTGCTTCATAGACAGAGAACCAACAAAGATGTAGAAAGTCTGAACCACTTAAGTACACTTTGCGGACTCAGAGGCTTCTCTTTAATCTATTGGAATGATTTCAGTGGCGCATTTGCATGAAGCAGGACACTCAGAAGTCACCTCTTCATTGCATCCTTTCTTGGCTTTCAAGGTTGGACAGTTGATGTCTTTGTTTATGTAAGGACAGGGGTTGGCTGAAATGAAACATTGGACAGGTCAGCTCATTGTCTTTCTTTCTACCTCAGTAGACAATTGATACTGTATATTTGCCGTAAAGAAGAACCTCATAGCATCAGTTACTCACTGCACAGTTTGTCTTCACAGTTATTGGGACAGGAAGCACACGGGGGTCCCTCCTTGTAAGGTATCCATCCCTTGAAGTTTCCTCTGTTAAACAAATTAGGAACTTCTAACTTCACCTGACTCAGAACAAACCTCGGATTAAAACATACAGATTTAAATATATGAATAGACACTTTCGCTGTTCTTTTTTTTTTTTTTTACCCTCAGCGCCGTCAAGCTCTGCCAGAAATGATTCAACAAAGTGTGAACGAGGGTCACTTACGCTCGGTAGTAACGGCAGCCGTAGAAATAGATGTTGTTAGGGCACAATGCCACCCCACAGCCAACTTTGTAGGAGCTGTTCCACACCACCTGACAGCAAAGATAAAAACACAACTTTACCTTCAATACTTTGCTTTCATAGTAATGCATATTGCTTGTTCAAACACTGCCATGACTCATTTATGTTTTGTTTATTTTTTTCAATTATTTTTTTCTTTTAAGCTATTTTTTTCACATCAGTTCTTGAAATGGAAATTGCTGTGTAGGTTCACTTGTAGTGAAAGTGTGAAAATTGATCATAAGACATTTCATTTTTCTCTGCTAAAAGTCAAATATATCTTCTTACAATCGCAATAATGACTGTTTATGATGTTTCATGCTTTTTTTGAAATATGATATCTCTCCAATTTAAAAAAAGTATTTGTCACACTCATTTTGTACAGCCAATTCACCATGAAATTAATATTTAGGAGCATTTTGAGAGCTAGAATCCGCAGAAACAGTCTCTCACCCGCCACAACTATTGGTCCTATATTTATTAGTTTAACTACTTTACTTGTAAGCAAACAGTTTCCTAAATGTCTGGATCTGTAGCTGCTAAATGCTCTTCGTTGTCACTGAAAACAGTTGCCTGCTAAAAGGACTATTGCATTACATTTGATCCATTGTTAAAATAGAATTTAATCCAATAACACAGCAGCAACATGACTGTATGTTGTTATTGCTGCTGTTGCCACACACTTTGTTTCGCTAAATGTTACCTGTGTGTAGTGACCAGTAGGTTTGCCTTTGATGAAGCCGAAGGGATAGTGGTAGTTTGAATCCTCACTGTGCCAGGCATTGATGACGGCCGTCCATGAGTTCGGTGAAGACGAATAGAAGAGATTCTCACCCAGTTCATATTCTGCTCGGTGGGGAGAAACACATGGCAGCACGATTAATGGCTTTCTGCAAACACACCGCTTTATTTCCATGTCTCAGTAGATTATTTTATTTAGATAAAACAGGGTTCATTAATAGGCCTATTGATGATAATCTCCTTAATGATTACATATCCTACTCCGTGTAATTTGTTATTAAAAGAAGGTATTAAGACTGGATATGAGACGGTGTTCCCAGTGACTCTGACAATCAATCACGAGGTCACTCAGTTCACAGGGAACCTTCACACCGAACCTCTGATGTAGTATCTAAGGTGCTGGCATTATGCGGAGCAAGGTTAAAAGGAAACAAAAAAAGAAAGAAGAAGAGTAAAGGAAGAAAGAAACGTACCATCGAGCATGCGGGTGCTGGGTGCTCCGTGACCCAGGTGACATTGGTCGACCCAGGCCTGAGTGCTGGCTGCTACCTCCTCACTGTAGCTCTGTAAAAGAGGAAAAAACAACATGACAAATCAAGCGTTTCATTTTAAAAACACCCACAACCAGAAGAAACAGATCCATTCTCTCGCTAAGATATTGGTTTTGAAAATGGGATCATTTGTGATTGAAAAGACTGAAGAAATTTTCAAAATATTTTCCACTCTAAGTCTTAGAATATGAATAAGGTTGTGATTGAAGCGGGCTTCTACTCGGAGATCAGCTGCTGTGCTTTTCATACAGCCCAAAGCCACAACTCAAGTTCCATTATAAACATGACTCTTTCTTTTTTTTTCTTCTTCTTCTTTTTGTGCAGAAACCTTGCACCTCCAGAAACACCCAACTCTTTAGAAAAGGAAATGAGACATCTTTAATCTCCTGTTGACTGATAGATTTCCAACTGTGTGCGTTGCTGTTGTCGTGGTCGGGTTTGGCTCCCGAATAGATTAGAAGATGTTGATATTACTCGACTGCAATGAACATAAAAATTACATCTTAGAGTGATTATGTTGATCTATGACAGACCAGTCAAAATGTATTTTCACATTTCAAATAGCATTTATACACAATATGTAATGTTGGTCTAAGGTAACGAAAACACAATTATTTTTATTTTAAGGTGAACCTGTTAAGCCCGACGGACCCGAATTCGGGTCCGCTGTAGCATTTACCGTCCAAAAATGACCATTTATTCATGTATTTATGAATATGAAATTTTTTTTACAAAAAAATTCTAAATCTGCTTAAAACAAACAATCTAAGACATTCTTACACACTCCAAACACCATTCTATACAAATAGTGTACGCAAATAAAATATTTATCACAAAATCACGTATTTCTAGCCATAACTCGCTCTTCTCCGAGCTAGCATAACAAAGCTAACGGTTAGCATAAGCAACCGAGATAGCAAAAAGCACGAGCATTCGACACAGATTCCAGAACTACCATCAGATAGTCTCTCCGGTAAAACCTCACAAGGCTGTGAGCAAACAAACACCAGAAACACAATGCGTAATATCCTTCAAAATCATCCAAAGCTCCTTACCTTTTTGTTGTTCTGCTGTATATCTCCGCTTATTTCCGTCAACAATATTTCTACGTATTTCCGGTGCGTCTCTGAAATGTCCCCGTGCAGAAACAAGGGCCCGCCTAACAAAGGCACCGTGGGGAGAGGGGATCGAATTCCGGCGAAGTTGTGCGCACGGTTCAGGTGACGCGCCACGGGTTTACTCCCTACTGGCTAACGCTTCTGTCTATCAAAATCACGAGGGGTTTGTTAAATTCTGTGGACTCAGACGCTTCTAAGGCGGGTCCATTGACTGAAATCGACCAACCATAGGCTGAGCTATGAGACCTGGAGTGGAAGCCAGATGAGAAAATCCCATGGATGACAGACATAAACAGGCTCAGAGAAGATCCAGGCTCTCTAAATGATGCCAAACTGCTGCATATGATAGATTGAACACTATTAGTCATAAAAGAAGTGAAATATATAATTATATACTCTATAAAATTACAATGGAACAGCTGGAACCAAATGACATTTTGGTTGACCTCGGCTGAAATCTCTGCACTCTAACCTCTCTAGCTCTTGAATGCTTCACTTTATCAAAGAAAACATTGTGCAGAGAGACTTTCAACCCATTTGGCTATGATCTGGGAGAGGTTTGAGCTTTCAACTACAACATTAAAAAAAAATATCTTATCAAAATTGGATTAATTTTAAATCGGAGATAAAGAATTTCAATTTGTGCTGTGTTCCATCTTAATGTTCTCTTAACCAGTAACATATATACTGATATTTACAAATCAGAACAAATTTCACAAGGGTCAGCTTTCTAAAATATAAAAACTATTAAAATACACCTTATATTTAGACGAAAATCACTCTCTTTACTATGGGTTGCAAAAATCGAGGAGAGGCCTACAAATAGGCTTAGGGCTTAACGGGTAGACGAAAGAAAACACACTTATTAATATTATATTTAATTTCTGCCAAAGATTCTGATAAATGCTACACACTGGCCCTTTAAGGTTGAGTCAGCTCCTAATCATCAAACTATACAAACCCTGATTTTGAGAAGCCGCGTCATGCAGGAGACCACACCCACTTAAAATGTATTTAATTTCAAGTAAATATCGCCCGAGGCACTTTTATTGTGCAAGTAAGGAAGCAGGACTGACCATTAACAGCATGTCAGAAGCAGTGGGATGAACCGCTCTCCGGAAGGTGTTGTGAACGTTGACGATTTCAGCCTGAACCCCTGCATTTTCTGTGCAAATGCCTGCACACACACACACACACACACACACACACACACACACACACATACATACACACACATCCACACGCACTTAAAACCTCTGGGTAAACAACATATTGAAGGTATAAGACAGCCTGATGTTTACTCTGCAGGGTTAATATCTGTACGTCATGACACACAAATATATCCTGGTCTAATGGCTTGACACAACAGAAGAACCTATAGGGAGGATCACACCAAATCCCATAATTATACTGGGAGAGTTATTGACATGAATTCACAGTTGATGCCTTAAAAAAACCTGTGTCTCTGTCTGTAAAGTCAAACACGGCAGATGCAGTGAACGTTGTGCTTACCGTGCTGAGGACACACGATGGCACGCAGAGACGTTTGAACAGGAGGAGAAAGTGAAGTTACGTTCATGTCAGGACATCAGGGGAGTGAGGAATTCTTTCAAGAAGTATTTGCACCACGATGTATTTTATATCATAAAACAAGGTTCTTTCACAGTGTTACGAAAGTTATTCCTGCTTCACACACTGTTGTCTATGTGATATTTATATATATATATATATATTTATATTATTGTGAATGCTGGTGTTGTCTGAATAAACACAAAACCATTAGTGAGATCATTTGCTTCCTGAAAATATATGAATTCCAGCCGAAAGTGTTATTTCAGTTTAACGTCAGTGTGACCAAATCAATAATAAATATTGGAATTTTTTCAGACGATAAAATATATGCTGATATTAGAAGACGGTCAAATCATTAATTACTGATTATTATTATAATTGCCCAGGCTAAGATTGGACTCCAGCAATGGATCAAGTTTTTTTTCTTTTGGCTAACCATTTAGTTTGCACGTGAAACCTTGTTCTGCAGAGAACTCAATGAAGCAACATTAATACACAAAATGTTTGTCTAAAATATACTGAAATCTCTCAAAATCAAAACTGTACTCTGCTGTACTTGAGTAAACATACTTTCTATGGAAAACACTCTGAATGCATAACGTATTGTATTACAACTACCTGTAATATTTGAACACTACTCACCACATTGCAGAAAGAGTGCACTCGCTGCAGAGTCAAGATGCAAATCAGGAACGCAAACATTTTCCTGGACAAAAAAAAAGAAGATTAAAATCAAAAGACTAACAAAGACATTTTATATGATATTCTGGCAAAAATATTCCAGAGTAATTGCACTCTTATTTTCAAGAAATTTGATCGATCAAAAAGATATAAAAGATACGATTTAAATCAATCCAATGGTATCATCAAATAATCAAAAAATACTAAAAACAACGTTTAGGAAACCCAGTAAAGAGGCATACCTGATACCTGTCCTGAGTCTTCAGAAGGTGCAAGTGGGCTGGTGCTTTCCTCTCCTCCTTTTAAAGACCCAGCTCCGTCGCTAACCCTTAGATGTTACACATTCCCCTCAGGCCGCTAATGATGCAGCAGAAACCTGCAGGCTTCACACAATGTACACTTAGAAGAGTGTAACTGACAGAAAGTAAACATGGGGATTGTTATGCCCAAGGGTGTCGTGACTTTCTGATGCATTGACTCAAGTGTACACGGCTTACAGGAGAATGGCAAGGCATCCGAGGTGAAGGCAAATAAAAAGAAATTGGTAGATTACAAGGTAGATCCGTGTGGTCCCGTATTAAATGGATCACAGTCAAACAACGCATGTTGGCTGAAGACGCACCCATTGCTTGCTTTGGCACAAAAGGCCGCACATTAGAAAGGCCGCATATTAGAAAGGCCGCACATTAGAAAGGCCGCACATTAGAAAGGCCGCATATTAGAAAGGTCGCACGCTGACCAACGCGGTGGAGTACGGACAGCAAAAATGTTTTATGCATTTTTCTTTTATGTGTGTCGTCTGTGAGTGTATGGCTGTTGCCTGTTTGCTGAAACAGAAAGATTGTATATTACATTACAGTCATTTAGCAGACACTTTTATCCAAAGCGACTTACAATTCAGTATCTATCTACACACCGTAGACGCAGCTACGGGAGACATTTTGGGGTTAAGTGTCTTGCTCAAGGACACGTTGACATGAGTAGAGCAGGAGCCGGGGATCGAACCGACGACCCTCTGATTGAAAGGCCCTGCTCTCCACTTAGCCACGGTCACCCCACTTCATTGAAATAGAAGCCAAGCCAAGGGTGAAATGTCAGATAAAATATCTTAAATACATAATCATGAACAAATACATGTAGGACTTGTTGCTAAGATTGGAAAGGTTGTTTAGAAAATGTGACGGATTAAACAAAAACATCTGACTGGGGCAGTTTTAATGCATTTTATTCATAGACCACTGGTTCAGATGAAGGCCGATAAACTAGACACAGGAGGAATGGTGAGTTGTACAACAGAGCCACCTGCTGGTCTACAAGGGTTACTGGTTGTTTTTGGTTATTGTACTAATCAAAGTTTATTTCATCTATATAAAGCCCCAAATGTAAATACAATGTAATAAAATAAATATAATCTTCTGTTGCAGAAATAAGCTATTCCTGGTTCCAGTCCTGTTTGCTTGCAAGCCCTCAGATTTTTTCGTGCAGACCCTGGTGGAGGTCCCGACCCTCAGGCTTGGGACCACTGCTGTAGGGTTATACTAGATTTTGTGACACAATGACATGACACGGCTGTTTGTGTATGGAAAGTTGATATTTAAAAGAATATTACATGGCTGTCTTGACAGGAAAAAGGTGCAATGCTATCTATCTACACACCGTAGACGCAGCTAATGGAGCTATTTTTGGGGTTAAGTGTCTTTCTCAAGGACACATTGACATGAGACTAGCAGAGCAGGAGCCGGGGATCGAACCGCCGACCGTCTGATTGAAAGGCGGCCCTGCTCTCCGCTTAGTCACGGTCACCACACATGCCAGTATATATGAAGGTATAAGTCCTGTTCCTAGATAAAGCTACTTTAGCCAAAAATATTAAAATAAATGTATACATTTTATTGTTGTCAATAAAGTCATCTTAATGTAAGCCGGCATTAAGGGAATGATTATGAGTTTCCTTTTAGAAGTATGTCTCTTGATCACATCTATTCTCTTCGGTCTCACTGACGGTGACATTACAGATGGGCTATGGTGGTGCTGTGTGTACTCAGGGCTCCAGGAGGACATCTTTTGCTGTAGTTTGAATGTGCAAACCAACTGCTGTTGAGCTTTACTGAGCGTCTATTTATTATTACAACGGTAGCTGCTGCACTCGTCAGTGAGCCACATAAACACAGCATTGATAGCCGTGAGTTAATCCTTGTTTGAGTACATTGTTGTAGTTCAGCTCAGTATTAAAGAAGTACTCCTTTTTTTTTTAATTTGTGGGGGGGGCACTTGGTAGCATCATGTTACCAAATAAATGCCTATTTACAGGAGAGTCATTAGCACTCATTTGAAGCCGTGTTTCTTTTTTTTCCTCTCATCCTACCAGCTCCAGAGGAAAATATCTAAAGTCTCTTTAGCTGCTATATGTGCCACTAAGTTAACTAAGTTAGCCTCTTACTTTGTTAGCCGTTTGGTTCAGCACAATAATAATAAGAAAAAGGCAACACAGGCAGAGGGCCGGGCCTCTGTAGATAGAAGCCACCGCACGCGTCTGGTGGGACGGTGATGATCGAGAGGGATTATTTTTGGATGGGGATGATAAGCAGCCCACAGTAGGAACCTGTAACGTTTACACACTGAAGCAAAGAGGAGCATCAGGGGCCTCGCCCGGTGTTTAAAGTCGATTCAGCTCGTGGCTTATGTAAATTCATGCAAATGTGTCTATTTTCTTAGGCGGTGGCGTTAGTAGGTGGTGACACTGTGAGCCACAGTCAGGTGCGATCTGACGAACCTGATAATTTCTTCAGCGTTGTCCCCAACCACGGTAAATATTCTGTTTTTATGTTTTTCCCCAAGCTTCACCATAGAGACGGACGTAATAATAATGATGTAGAAGATCCAGCACCAGACAGTTTAAATAGCAGATACTTGAAGATAATAAAGGGACTTCAGAGCCACCACACTGTATATGTGAAGGGAAACCTCGTATACGAGTATGAAGAAAGAGTTACTTATAAAACACTCGCATTTGTACTCTGACTGTTGATGTAATAAAAAAACAAAATGGCCGCTTGACGTCGTCACATTCATGTTACATGGAGGCAAGAATGAAACAAAACTGAAACATTTAAATGTTTAATTCTTATCGACAATGACAAAATGACAGCACTTGATTTTCAACGTCATCTGTATTGTATGATTATATGTAGAATTTAAACTTTTGATTCATATTATGTTGGTGAATTAACAGTAAAACCGTATTTCCTGCTTTGACTTACACATTTCTGAGATTAATAACGTTGAGTGGGATGAGTCCCCTAAAGTATAATATATGACACATCACAAAACTCTGTCCCATGATTAGAGATTGATATATTAAAACACTCCCAAAACATCCACTAAAACTTAAAGCAATCAGTACCAAGCCACATGTGTTTGCTTGTGTCATTGGTGTATTATTATAAGCTCACAGGGAATTGATTACAGTTGTAGTAGCTTGCTTCATAGACAGAGAACCAACAAAGATGTAGAAAGTCTGAACCACTTAAGTACACTTTGCGGACTCAGAGGCTTCTCTTTAATCTATTGGAATGATTTCAGTGGCGCATTTGCATGAAGCAGGACACTCAGAAGTCACCTCTTCATTGCATCCTTTCTTGGCTTTCAAGGTTGGACAGTTGATGTCTTTGTTTATGTAAGGACAGGGGTTGGCTGAAATGAAACATTGGACAGGTCAGCTCATTGTCTTTCTTTCTACCTCAGTAGACAATTGATACTGTATATTTGCCGTATGGAAGAACCTCATAGCATCAGTTACTCACTGCACAGTTTGTCTTCACAGTTATTGGGACAGGAAGCACACGGGGGTCCCTCCTTGTAAGGTATCCATCCCTTGAAGTTTCCTCTGTTAAACAAATTAGGAACTTCTAACTTCACCTGACTCAGAACAAACCTCGGATTAAAACATACAGATTTAAATATATGAATAGACACTTTCGCTGTTCTTTTTTTTTTTTTTTTACCCTCAGCGCCGTCAAGCTCTGCCAGAAATGATTCAACAAAGTGTGAACGAGGGTCACTTACGCTCGGTAGTAACGGCAGCCGTAGAAATAGATGTTGTTAGGGCACAATGCCACCCCACAGCCAACTTTGTAGGAGCTGTTCCACACCACCTGACAGCAAAGATAAAAACACAACTTTACCTTCAATACTTTGCTTTCATAGTAATGCATATTGCTTGTTCAAACACTGCCATGACTCATTTATGTTTTGTTTATTTTTTGAATTTAGTTTTTTCTTTTTTAAGCTATTTTTTTCACATCAGTTCTTGAAATGGAAATTGCTGTGTAGGTTCACTTGTAGTGAAAGTGTGAAAATTGATCATAAGACATTTCGTATTTGTCACACTCATTTTGTACAGACAATTCACCATGAAATGAATATTTAGGAGCATTTTGAGAGCTAGAATCCGCAGAAACAGTCTCTCACCCGCCACAACTATTGGTCCTATATTTATTAGTTTAACTACTTTACTTGTAAGCAAACAGTTTCCTAAATGTCTGGATCTGTAGCTGCTAAATGCTCTTCGTTGTCACTGAAAACAGTTGCCTGCTAAAAGGACTATTGCATTACATTTGATCCATTGTTAAAATAGAATTTAATCCAATAACACAGCAGCAACATGACTGTATGTTGTTATTGCTGCTGTTGCCACACACTTTGTTTCGCTAAATGTTACCTGTGTGTAGTGACCAGTAGGTTTGCCTTTGATGAAGCCGAAGGGATAGTGGTAGTTTGAATCCTCACTGTGCCAGGCATTGATGACGGCCGTCCATGAGTTCGGTGAAGACGAATAGAAGAGATTCTCACCCAGTTCATATCCTGCTCGGTGGGGAGAAACACATGGCAGCACGATTAATGGCTTTCTGCAAACACACCGCTTTATTTCCATGTCTCAGTAGATTATTTTATTTAGATAAAACAGGGTTCATTAATAGGCCTATTGATGATAATCTCCTTAATGATTACACATCCTACTCCGTGTAATTTGTTATTAAAAGAAGGTATTAAGACTGGAGATGAGATAGTGTTCCCAGTGACTCTAACAATCAATCACGAGGTCACTCAGTTCACAGGGAACCTTCACACCGAACCTCTGATGTAGTATCTAAGGTGCTGGCATTATGCGGAGCAAGGTTAAAAGGAAACAAAAAAAGAAAGAAGAAGAGTAAAGGAAGAAAGAAACGTACCATCGAGCATGCGGGTGCTGGGTGCTCCGTGACCCAGGTGACATTGGTCGACCCAGGCCTGAGCGCTGGCTGCTACCTCCTCACTGTAGCTCTGTAAAAGAGGAAAAAACAACATGACAAATCAAGCGTTTCATTTTAAAAACACCCACAACCAGAAGAAACAGATCCATTCTCTCGCTAAGATATTGGTTTTGAAAATGGGACCATTTGTGATTGAAAAGACTGAAGAAATTTTCAAAATATTTTCCACTCTAAGTCTTAGAATATGAATAAGGTTGTGATTGAAGCGGGCTTCTACTCGGAGATCAGCTGCTGTGCTTTTCATACAGCCCAAAGCCACAACTCAAGTTCCATTATAAACATGATTCTTTCTTTTTTTTTCTTCTTCTTCTTTTTGTGCAGAAACCTTGCACCTCCAGAAACACCCAACTCTTTAGAAAAGGAAATGAGACATCTTTAATCTCCTGTTGACTGAAAGATTTCCAACTGTGTGCGTTGCTGTTGTCGTGGTCGGGTTTGGCTCCCGAATAGATTAGAAGATGTTGATATTACTCGACTGCAATGAACATAAAAATGACATCTTAGAGTGATTATGTTGATCTATGACAGACCAGTCAAAATGTATTTTCACATTTCAAATAGCATTTATACACAATATGTATTGTTGGTCTAAGGTAACGAAAACACAATTATTTTTATTTTAAGGTGAACCTGTTAAGCCCGACGGACCCGAATTCGGGTCCGCTGTAGCATTTACCGTCCAAAAATGACCATTTATGCATGTATTTATGAACATGAAAAAAAATAATTAAAAAAAATAATTCTAAATCTGCTTAAAACAAACAATCTAAGACATTCTTACACACTCCAAACACCATTCTACACAAATAGTGTACCAAATAAAAGATTTATCACAAAATCACGTATTTCTTGCCATAACTCGCTCTTCTCCGAGCTAGCATAACAAAGCTAACGGTTAGCATAGGCAACCGAGATAGCAAAAAGCACGAGCATTCGACACAGATTCCAGAACTACCATCAGATCGTCTCTCCGGTAAACCCGCACAAGGCTGTGAGCAAACAAACACCAGAAACACAATGCGTAATATCCTTCAAAATCATCCAAAGCTCCTTACCTTTTCGTTGTTCTGCTGTATATCTCCGCTTATTTCCGTCAACAATATTTCTACGTATTTCCGGTGCGTCTCTGAAATGTCCCCGTGCAGAAACAAGGGCCCGCCTAACAAAGGCACCGTGGGGAGAGGGGATCGAATTCCGGCGAAGTTGTGCGCACGGTTCAGGTGACGCGCCACGGGTTTACTCCCTACTGGCTAACGCTTCTGTCTATCAAAATCACGAGGGGTTTGTTTGATTCTGTGGACTCAGACGCTTCTAAGGCGGGTCCATTGACTGAAATCAACCAACCATAGGCTGAGCTATGAGCCCTGGAGTGGAAGCCAGATGAGAAAATCCCATGGATGACAGACATAAACAGGCTCAGAGAAGATCCAGGCTCTCTAAATGATGCCAAACTGCTGCATATGATAGATTGAACACTATTAGTCATAAAAGAAGTGAAATATATAATTATATACTCTATAAAATTACAATGGAACAGCTGGAACCAAATGACATTTTGGTTGACCTCGGCTGAAATCTCTGCACTCTAACCTCTCTAGCTCTTGAATGCTTCACTTTATCAAAGAAAATATTGTGCAGAGAGACTTTCAACCCATTTGGCTATGATCTGGGAGAGGTTTGAGCTTTCAACTACAACATTAAAAAAATATATCTTATCAAAATTGGATTAATTTTAAATCGGAGATAAAGAATTTCAATTTTTGCAGTGTTCCATCTTAATGTTCTCTTAACCAGTAACATATATACTGATATTTACAAATCAGAACAAATTTCACAAGGGTCAGCTTTCTAAAATATAAAAACTATTAAAATACACCTTATATTTAGACGAAAATCACTCTCTTTACTATGGGTTGCAAAAATCGAGGAGAGGCCTACAAATAGGCTTAGGGCTTAACGGGTAGACGAAAGAAAACACACTTATTAATATTATATTTAATTTCTGCCAAAGATCCTGATAAATGCTACACACTGGCCCTTTAAGGTTGAGTCAGCTCCTAATCATCAAACTATACAAACCCTGATTTTGAGAAGCCGCGTCATGCAGGAGACCACACCCACTAAAAATGTATTTAATTTCAAGTAAATATCGCCCGAGGCGCTTTTATTGTGCAAGTAAGGAAGCAGGACTGACCATTAACAGCATGTCAGAAGCAGTGGGATGAACCGCTCTCCGGAAGGCGTTGTGAACGTTGCCGATTTCAGCCTGAACCCCTGCATTTTCTGTGCAAATGCCTGCACACACACACACACACACACACACACACACACACACACACACACACACACACACACACACACACACACACGCACTTAAAACCTCTGGGTAAACAACATATTGAAGGTATAAGACAGCCTGATGTTTACTCTGCTGGGTTAATATCTGTACGTCATGACACACAAATATATCCTGGTCTAATGGCTTGACACAACAGAAGAACCTATAGGGAGGATCACACCAAATCCCATAATTATACTGGGAGAGTTATTGACATGGCTTCACAGTTGATGCCTTAAAAAAAAACCTGTCTGTAAAATGCATCTCTGTCTGTAAAGTCAAACACGGCAGATGCAGTGAACGTTGTGCTTACCGTGCTGAGGACACACGATGGCACGCAGAGACGTTTGAACAGGAGGAGAAAGTGAAGTTACGTTCATGTCAGGACATCAGGGGAGTGAGGAATTCTTTCAAGAAGTATTTGCACCACGATGTATTTTATATCATAAAACAAGGTTCTTTCACAGTGTTACGAAAGTTATTCCTGCTTCACACACTGTTGTCTATGTGATATTTATATATATATATATATATTTATATTATTGTGAATGCTGGTGTTGTCTGAATAAACACAAAACCATTAGTGAGATCATTTGCTTCCTGAAAATATATGAATTCCAGCCGAAAATGTTATTTCAGTTTAACGTCAGTGTGACCAAATCAATAATAAATATTGGAATTTTTTCAGACGATAAAATATATGCTGATATTAGAAGACGGTCAAATCATTAATTACTGATTATTATTATAATTGCCCAGGCTAAGATTGGACTCCAGCAATGGATCAAGTTTTTTTTCTTTTGGCTCACCATTTAGTTTGCATGTGAAACCTTGTTCTGCAGAGAACTCAATGAAGCAACATTAATACACAAAATGTTTGTCTAAAATATACTGAAATCTCTCAAAATCAAAACTGTACTCTGCTGTACTTGAGTAAACATACTTTCTATGGAAAACACTCTGAATGCATAACGTATTGTATTACAACTACCTGTAATATTTGAACACTACTCACCACATTGCAGAAAGAGTGCACTCGCTGCAGAGTCAAGATGCAAATCAGCAACGCAAACATTTTCCTGGACAAAAAAAAAGAAGATTAAAATCAAAAGACTAACAAAGACATTTTATATGATATTCTGGCAAAAATATTCCAGAGTAATTGCACTCTTATTTTCAAGAAATTTGATCGATCAAAAAGATATAAAAGATACGATTTAAATCAATCCAATGGTATCATCAAATAATCAAAAAATACTAAAAACAACGTTTAGGAAACCCAGTAAAGAGGCATACCTGATACCTGTCCTGAGTCTTCAGAAGGTGCAAGTGGGCTGGTGCTTTCCTCTCCTCCTTTTAAAGACCCAGCTCCGTCGCTAACCCTTAGATGTTACACATTCCCCTCAGGCCGCTAATGATGCAGCAGAAACCTGCAGGCTTTACACAATGCACACTTAGAAGAGTGTAACTGACAGAAAGTAAACATGGGGATTGTTATGCCCAAGGGTGTAGTGACTTTCTGATGCATTGACGCAAGTGTACACGGCTTACAGGAGAATCCGAGGTGAAGGCAAATAAAAAGAAATTGGTAGATTACAAGGTAGATCCGTGTGGTCCCCTATTAAATGGATCACAGTCAAACAACGCATGTTGGTTGAAGACGCACCCATTGCTTGCTTTGGCACAAAAGGTTGCATATTAGAAAGGCCGCATATTAGAAAGGCCGCACATTAGAAAGGTTGCATATTAGAAAGGTTGCACGCTGACCAACACGGTGGAGTACGGACAGCAAAAATGTTTTATGCATTTTTTCACATTTTTCCTTTATGTGTGTCGTCTGTGAGTCGACTGTGATATCAGATAATGTATCTTAAATACATAATCATGAACAAATACATGTAGGACTTGTTGCTAAGATTGGAAAGGTTGTTTAGAAAATGTGACGGATTAAACAAACACATCTGACTGGGGCAGTTTTAAACATAACTTTCATGAAAAAATGTATTATAATTTTTTCTTTTGTTTTTTTCTGGTGCTAAACAGAAAATCAAAAACCTGATGTAAGGTTATGAAAACTTTTAAATTTGAAGTCTTTATAGGAAAAAATCTTACATAAAATTAGGACTAGCTGCACTAATCGATATTTTTTTTATTTCATATCAACCTTTTAGTGTCTTTGAGCTCGTTGTTTCGCTACTTTATTGTTTTGTTTCACTCTTGCTTGATGTTCTTTTTGTACATTTTTGTCCCATTTAGAAAAAAATGAACAATAAAGTTTGTTACACTTTAGGGTGTTTGACAAGTTGTCCGGGTCTAGGCATTCTCCGGATCTAGGCGTTCTCCGGGTCTAGGCGTCGTCCAGGTCTAGGCGTCCTCCGGGTCTAAGCATCCTCCGGGTCTAGGCGACCTCCGGGTCTAGGCGTTCTCCGGGTCTAGGCGTTCTCCGGGTCTAGGCGTCCTCCGGGTCTAGGCGTTGTCCAGGTCTAGGCGTCCTCCAGGTCTAGGCGTTCTCCGGGTCTAGGCGTCCTCCGGGTCTAGGCGTCCTCCGGGTCTAGGCATCCTCCGGGTCTAGGCATTCTCCGGATCTAGGCGTCCTCCGGGTCTAGGCGTCGTCCAGGTCTAGGCGTCCTCCGGGTCTAGGCGTCCTTTGGGTCTAGGCGTCCTCCGGGTCTAGGCGTCCTCCGGGTCTTGGCGTCCTTCGGGTCTAGGCGTCCTCCGGGTCTAGGCGTCCTCCGGGTCTAGGCGTCCTCCGGGTCTAGTCGTCCTCCGGGTCTAGGCGTCCTCCGGGTCTAGGCGTCCTCCGGGTCTAGGCGTCCTCCGGGTCTAAGCGTCCTCCGGGACTAGGCGTTGTCCAGGTCTAGGCGTCCTCCAGGTCTAGGCGTCCTCCGGGTCTAGGCGTTGTCCAGGTCTAGGCGTCTTTTCAGTGTGTTTTCACTTCATCAAAGTTAATTGTAACCTTTTTGGTTGCCTAAAAAAAATGGTCGGTTGTATTGAGCTACATCCTTTCATTAAAAAAAACAAAACAAGATGGTGACGGTCAAAACATTAGTCCACAAACCAATGGGTGACGGCACTGTGTATATGTCCACTTATTGTATACAGCCTATGCTCCAAATGCATGCTAATGCTACTCTGTGTCAGTTGGATGTGTAAATATTAACTTGAAGCTATAGGATGTAATATGTCAATATTGTGTTGAGGGCTTGCTATACGCTGCCCCATAAATCATATTCTACTGCTTTAACTTAACTAGCAGCATATTTAAAAGACATGAGTCTGAGTGACAGCCTCTACGGCTAATAAAAACCCAAATAACATCAAAGAGCTCTCTGTGGGCCACACAGTCGAATTATATAGGAGAGCAAAGAGCACCGATACTAAAAGGGAAATCTCACAGATGATCTCTCTGAATAAGGGGATCGTAATCCACTGGAGGTCTACAATGCAGTGAGATTGTGCATCACGTGCATTTAAATTACAGTCGTGTATTTATTTATTTAATTTGGTTTGTTTCTATATTCTCAGAGAAGCATAAGAAACGATTATGCAGTTTGTCGGCAGATGAACTGTGAAATAAACGGACCCGGATCGCTGGCTCTGCAAGAAATTCCGTGTGAACGAAGCAGAATTTTATCTCCGGAGTGACCTTGCGTGTTCACATTCCTCTCTGTTGACTCGGGATTATGTGTCGAAATGCACAATGAGCATTATGCTTGCTATCGCCTCTTTGCTTGTTGTGTTGTGTTGTACGGCACAATGGGCCGCTGGAGTCAAACGGTCTCAGTGTTCAAAAACAAGTTCTACTTGAGTCTACTCTTGGAAACATATGAGAGTCTTGTTTGGTTGTTTGTTTTATAGAGGCGTCTTTGAAAATCTTCACCGTCGTGGGGAGTAAGACTGTGATGTAATGCTCCTTATTGTAAAGACATTGTCTCATTGATGCTGCGTCACAAAACAAAGTCATTTCTGAATTGTCCATCTGTAAAGACTTTGGAATCACTCTGCGTTTATTTACTTTTTTTTTTAAAAGGAAAAGTTATGTCCCAGAAAATAAATTCTCATCTCATCTCTCATCTTCGTTCGCTTATCCGGGATCGGGTCGCGGGGGCAACAGCTCCAGCAGGTGGACCCCAAACTTCCCTTTCCCGGTGCCACATCAGCCAGTTCTGACTTGGGGGATCCCGAGGCGCTCCCAGGACCAGTTTGGAGATATAGTCCCTCCACCTGGTCCTGGGCCTCCCTCGGGGTCTCCTCCCAGCTGGTCGTGCCTGGAACACCTCCCTAGGGAGGCGCCCAGGCACAAAGAGGTGACGTTCCACGTCCCCAGAGCCAGCCTTTAAATATATATTATATTAATATAAATTCTGAATATCCAAAAAGAAAAACAAGACTAGGATTGTACAGCGGCTCTGTAAGACTCCATGAGATGTACAGCATCTTAGTTTAGCGTGTTTTTGAATGCTAATATTTGCTAGCAGTAAACACAAATTACAGCTGAGGCAGATGTGATTGACATCAGTTTTGCTGGTAAGGTCATAAAGCAAACCACTTAAAAAATGTCACGACACTCCACTCACTCCGTTCTCACTTCCCTGACAATCGCTCTGCACTCATTGGTGTCGGAGACTTTAAGATTCAGACACGAGTTTAAAGAAGCCCGAAGCGCTAGCTCTCTTTTTAGCCTTTTCAGTTCTTGTCCCTTTTGAGTCCGAATGCACTTATTGTAAGACGCTTTTTTTTCCCAACAAACGCGTCTGCCAAATGTAATGTTCTCTTCGGGGAACCATGAATTCATCTTCTGGGAACCATGAATTTCCATTGCAACATGTTATGCTAATCCATCAGGTATAGATGTAACACCGATTTGGGGTTTGGAGATGGGGGGGGGGGGCCGTGAATTTCTGTACGTAACTGTACGGCAATCCATCCAGTAGAGGTATAAGATATTGTCATCACCAAAGCCGCACACCGCCGACAATGACGACATCTGATGAGGCCGCGGTCTGTGTGAACTAGTAGTACTATGCAAAATACAAACCACAGTGTGTTTTGCGCTCCACTGTCAACAGCGTTAAATGACAGCGATGATTGATGTTACGGGTGGAGTGCTTTATGTACCAATGGCACTGCACACATTTGGATACGGTTTTCTTGGGAAAAAAAAAATCTCTTCCCATGAGGTGAGAATAAAAAAATAAAAAAAACACCGCCATTTAAAGTAATAGTAGCGATTATAGAACAGAGTGCCAGACAGCCCTGAGTGCAGCTACAGGCGGACACCCGGGCGGAACACTGACAGCCTAATGCAGCTCAGTGGAAATTTTAGCAGAAAGGTTGGAGTCTTTTGTTGGATATGTTGCTCCTGTTTACCCCTGTTGCTTAACTCAGGTATTTAATTCTGAAAAAAGACAAATAATACTACTGAATGCATGCACACTGCCCAAGAGTCCATCCAGCCGACAGGTTCTATGAAAAAAAAAAAAAGGAAAGCATATGAATGATACAAGAAGTGCATTGTATTAATGCTTCTACAAACAAACTTTGAGATTTTAACACAGATAATAATAATCTACTTGAGCTTTTTTCCAGAACCACTTTCTCATTCTTTCTGGCATTTCGAGCACATACTTATGAATAATTGATGTTTTTGCATAATTACTGTCAGCGTCGCATGCGATGGCACTGACCTGGTTATCACAAGGAGCCCAGGTGACACGTTTCCTGATGGGGACAATAAAGTATATCGCATATCGCATCGTCGTCTATCAAAGCACTGCAGACACAGCAGGTGTACATATATTGATACACATTATAGTGCATATTTTTTACACAGAAATGTGCACACTCAAGCACAATTAAGAATGTATAATGAATATTTCATTGTTGGATTATTCAAAAGAGCCAGGCATGGCAAATATGAATAAATAAACATAGCAGTTAGCGCACCAGATTTAGCCAAGTGGTCATTTTTCTTTACCTGTCGTCCCGGAGATATGTCGCATACAGTGGTCCCCCCTAAAAAAATGATGTCAAATTAAAACTTTATTGAAACAGGGTACAGGCACATGGAGAAATTACAAAATGGGGATGTAAAGATAACATGTACCAAACATGGCATTATGCTTCAATATCAGGTACTAATAGAAACGTGCAACACAGACTCCAATAAGACACAATTTGACTCATTTTGAAATGACTCACTTTCCACCGTAAACACTAGGGGGCGCTGCCACACCTCTAGTCACGGAGGAGCGGCGGAAGCAGCAGAGGACCAAAGACTAAACGATGTATGAAACCTTTCATATGAAAGACACAGTGAGCAGGACGACGAGCCTCACTTTGGGATGCGTTTTGTTCCACTCACACACACACACACACACACACACACACACACACACACACACACACACACACACACACACCCGTCCAATCGGTCGCGTCCTCGGCCGCTCGTGTAAGAAGACTGTTGGCTCCACAAACACTATATGCTTGGCTCTCCATCTTCGCAACTCCTCTCACACTATTCGTCCCGTTTCAGCTGTCCCACAGCGGGACATTCAGCAGCGCGCGCGCTTTGTGTCCGTTTTACCAGCAGGGTCGACGTTTCCACCAAGTTACAGAACATTAAACGCACCTAATTTGGACCTGAACAATAAAACCACTGATGAGTAACATTTGACAGTGGCATCATGTAAATGTCATCTTCCTACGTGTGCATGTTTTTTGTTTTTTTATTATTAACTTTTTGGCATGCTTTATTTTATCTACTGTCTAAAGCTGCAGCATGTTGGTAATTACACTGTGGGTGATCATTAGTGTCATTCAAGCCTCAGCCCCAGGACGGCTTCAGCATTTTTGGCATCTGTTTAATTTTTCTTGATAAACCAGTCAAGCATCTCCCCACAACGTTAACAATAATTTCCCCTCTCTTTTGTTCTTTCCCAACCTCAGGTCTCTCCACGGTTGTTTTAAAAGATACGATTTGCCCGAACGGCCCTTTTCCCTTCCAGCGCTGAACCTTTCTCATGCGATGGCGGTCTAACGCTGAAGTGTGCCCTTCCAAAAATCAGACGCACGTTGCCCAGATCTAGACGCATGTTGGCAGTTTTCCGCTCAGGAGGGGTGATTAAAGTCTAATGGGGCTCCTGATGTGACAGCAAACAGAGGCAGGACATCTCTTAAAAAGAGACGTGTCATTAATTTGCAGCCTGGAGATTCTCGTTGCAACTTCTCTCTTCTTGAAAAGGCAGCGAGTGGATCCCGCCACGAGGCTGAAAAAAATGACTTTGAGAAGAGCCCAATGTCACGAGCACAATGTGTAAGAATAGTCTAATCACACATCACACAACGTGGAGCTCTCCACCAGTAATTATGGCAACTCATCAAAAAGCAAGTCAACCTTTGTCTCGCCTTTTATTCAACCGTGTTCTATTCTCAGCTTGTAAAGTGGATGATTTCTGATGAGCGCCATTGTTCAAATTCCCACTTTTTACCACATTAATGTTTGTTAGATTGTT
This sequence comes from Cebidichthys violaceus, assembly GCF_023349555.1. NCBI lineage: Eukaryota > Metazoa > Chordata > Actinopteri > Perciformes > Stichaeidae > Cebidichthys > Cebidichthys violaceus. Next base: position 254,522 of record NW_027176966.1, read on the forward strand.
AGATATATTTAAAACCGATTATTTACAAGATTTAAAAGGCTTTTTAATTGTTATTATAAATGAAAGAACATATGTATCACATGATAACTGTGTCTATGCGTGACGATGCAGAGGGTGCAGATCAACAAGACGACATGTCTCCGCAGCTCTGTCAGGTAGATCTTTTGTTGCACTTTTCAGACTCTTTTCACTGAACACCTCTCCCTGGTGTGGCCCGAAATCAATGCAGTGAGATCCGTAAGAGTGAACCGAAACGGTATACAGGCTGTTCTCTTACACTGTTCGTAGCTTTACCTCCGAAAATATACGCACAAAATCAATTTTTGTATGTAATCCAGGTAAGCCAATGGATGGTTGGGAGTGGCCACGCCCAAACAATGAGCCCAAAAATGAACCCAAACAAAGAGCTGAAAGACGCTGAAACGCTCTGTAGAGCCGAGGAGCACCGCAGATTTGAATGAAGTCTCATTATTAGGGACCGCTTTCACACACTCGTAGTCACATGTGACTGATTGCTAATATCAAAATATTGATTGTAGCTGCTTTAAACTACCTGAATCTGAAGAAATCAAAACGGAGTCATCAAATTCTGTACGAGACAGTCGGCACAAAACATCCATCCAGGGGTCAAACCGTACGGTCATGCACCGTACCCATCAATAGACTTTAAGCATCGCAGAGAGTTAATGGGGCAGACAGACAGTGACGGAAACTTGATGTCAGCAGAGATTGCCTCGAGCGAGGATACTCTGTTGTTGTTGAAGTAGCGGTGGTAGTTGTTGTTGTTGTTGTTGTTGTTGTGGTGGAAATCACAGTTTATGCAACAGAAGTCTTGTGTTTCACCAGAGCGCTGGTTCTTTACACAAACTGGCTTAAATAATGAATACAGAGCTATAAGGGGTCCTGACCCAGACGTATTAAATATGCATAGAGGAGTGAAGTACTCGGGATCACACACACACACACACACACACACACACACACACACACACACACACACACACACACACTATTCAACGAAACAACCATCCGTACCCCTTACCCTTTTTTTTAGTCAAACTTATCGCCAGCTTCCAAAGACACTTCATGTGTATCGACTATGTGACACAGTACTCTACTGCTTTATTTTCTACTTCTCTCCATCTCTCGCTCTCAAACAAACTATCGATTTCTATTTCTGCCCGCCCATCTTTCTTTTAGTCCTTCACTCCCTAAACAACCCCCCCCCCCCCCCTCTCCCCAACTCTGGTATTTCCCAGCAAAGCCCCCTCCTCACCTCCCTCTATCCTCTCCCTTCCCCTCCCCTCTCTCCTCTCTTCTCCTCTTCTCTCCTCTCCTCTCCTCAGATGGATTCTTCAGTCAGCCGAGTGGAACTGGTGCGGCTGCCGGAGAGACAGGCAGAGAGGCAGAGAGGCTGTGCAGAACAGACGCTGGGTCAGAGCGCTCAGTTGCTTCAGACAATCACGGGGGAGCGAGAGAAAGACACAGGGAAAGAGAGACAGAGAGAGCGAGAGAGAGAGAGAGAGAGAGAGAGAGAGCGAGAGAGAGAGAGAGAGAGCGCGCATAGACAGATAGATTGAAAAGGGAAGAGGAGACAGGGGAGGGAGGTAAATATGTGACAGGATGTGGTTTCCCTGAGCTTGCAGAACATCGGTACACAGGCATACTTTGAGCATGACCTAGACACACTGAGCTTACAAGTGTGTTTGAGCTCCGTTAGGTGGAGAGGGGGGGGAAGACGAAGCAAACCGCTGGATCTGCCGCTGCTGCCGCTGCTGAAGCCTGCAGACGCTCTGGTTCCTCTGTTGCCCGCCCCGGAGGATTGTGTTTTCCTCCAAGCCAAAGCAAGCCTCCTCGGTGAGCTCGCCGGACAGGATCTGAACCCGTCGTCCCATCACTCCTTCCCGGTAGAATGCGTTTCTCTGCTGCCCCGGTTGCTGCCTCCGCGTCCGAGCAGTGAACTTTTTTCAACGAGATTCGCAAAAAAAAACAACCCAAAAAAACAGGTACGTTTTGCTTCCACGCTCGTGCGAGAGCTCCTCAACATGTGTATGAATTTGAACTTCGGGAACAGATGTGCGAGCGTGTGTATGAAGCCTCTCAGTAAACTTGAAATGCTCGGTGGCGAATTGTTTCACCACAGAGGGTTGATTCATTAGAGACGACGCCGCAAGCCACAAGTTTGGCTTCGGAGCGGTGTGTTCAACAACAAGCTCTAAATCCACTGCTACCACACACACACACACACACACACACACACACACACACACACACACACACACACACACACACACGACCACACTCACTCTGGCCATTCATTATGCACATCAATAGGTCTGGTTGTTTTGAAGTCACATGCGGGATGGATGGTACAGAGCGGCGCTGAGAATGTCAAAAATGTCTACCTGGATCAAATCAAAGACCCTGACGGTGTTTCAAGATGTGTCTGGCGTACAGTATCACGCCACTCCCACTAGTGGAGCGCGAGAGAGAGAGAGAGAGAGAGAGAGAGAGAGAGAGAGAGAGAGAGAGAGAGAGAGAGAGAGAGAGAGAGAGAGAGAGAGAGAGGGTGGGTGATTTGTGAGCTATACTGTACGGATGAAGGTTAAAAGTATGGGTTTCCCTGTGTGTGTGTGTGTGTGTGTGTGTGTGTGTGTGTGTGTGTGTGTGTGTGCGTGTGTGCAGCATGCGTGCCTATATATCCGTGTCTGTCTGTACAAGTGAATGTTTACATGCTTCGACTATGTGCTCCGGTACACGAGTTCGTCCAAGCGTGCGTGCAGGAGGAGGTTTAAAGGGAAAAACAAGTTGAGCGATGGCAGGAGGTGAAGGAAGGGCGTGGGAGGGGGGGGGGGGGGGGGGGGGTGTCAGGGAGGAGGAAGACGAGGGCATGAGAGAGAGGAAAAGCCGGGGGAAGAGGGGAAAAGTGTGTGTGTGTGTGTGTGTGTGTGTGTAAGAGAGAGAGAGAGAAAGTGAGTGAGAGAGCTCAGTCTGACTGAACTGCTGTTAATTAGTTCCAGCTGGTGAGCTGTGGAGCGTCGGGCTGCGTTCGCTCTACAGTGTTGGTGGGTCAGGAGTTGCCTCGGTCTCAGTCTGTCTGTTTCTCAAACACACACACACACACACACACACACACACACACACACACACACACACACACACACACACACCCTTGTACTTCTACCTTTGTGAGGACACTCATTGACATAATGCATTCCCATTACTTTAATCTTAACCATCACAATTAAATGCCTAACCTCAAACGCTTTCTATCCTGAACCTTCAAAAAATCAAGGCTGAACCCTCTAACAGGCCTTTGAAGAAGTGAGGAATGGCCCAAATCTCCTCACTTTCCCAAAATATCCTCACTCTGAAGGTCTAATATTCAAATTGGTCCTCACAAAGATACATGTATAGCGTGGATAGCATACACACATCGAGAGGCATCACCAAAAAAAAAAAGCATGTGGGCAGCCCTGCAAATACACTGAAACATGATACAGGCTGCACAAATTCACACATCTACACACACACACACACACACACACACACACACACACACACACACACGTTCACGTGTAGCCTCTCAAACATACAAAAGAAAAAGACACCATCAGATGTTGAACGCATGACGTACAAAATCCACAGATACGGAAGAAAAACACATTTTCCCCCCCGACAAAAGCACACTGTAATTGCACACATTACACACGAACGCACACCTGCACAGGGGAAGAAAAACAGCCCGGTGCTGAACTCTATGTCAAGTGTGTATATCACAGGGTGAGTGAGGTGAATATGACGTGCAAAGAACACATGCAGCACCACTCGTGAGCGTGCATATATGCTGCACATGCACATGACATGAGCACATAGACACACACACACACACACACACACACATAAACACACACACACACACACAGAGAGGAAAAACACTCTATATAGAAACCCCATATGGCTGCATCATACATTGGCCGCTCTTCAGCTCGAATGTTGGAAATGTGGAAGTGATTGTGGTTCGGGCTTCGCTTCGCTACAATGTCACGTCGGGGAAAAAAAAAAAAGGGACTCATTACGCAGAGCAGGAGGTGAAGAGAAGGTTTCCTTTATGAAAAAATGAAATAAAAAATGTCGCCCTCCGGACAGTTTTGATCTGATTTGCTCACATTTGTGAAATCTGTATCAGAGACTTCTGCTGCCAAGCAACACAATGGGAGTGAATGGAATTACACTTGTGGTACTTGCGGCATCTAATAAGACACCCTTTACAATGAATTCTACCTAGTGACTCCATCATGTATTACAGCTTTTTTATATATATATATATATATATATATATATATATATATATATATATATATATATATATATATATAGCTAAAGGCCATAAATAACAATACCCATTGTCCTTTCTTTATCATTTTAGCTAGCTCCTTAGCTCAGCAGGAAGACCCCTCTAACGTATTCATGGCTTCATGACTTAAAATCCATTTATTACCAAGTTATTAACCTTTACAACTGTATTCTTAAGGTATTATGGTCAAAGCTTTTCACTGAAAACGTATTATGTATAACTGAGAATGACTGACTAATGTTCGGCGATGGCTTATTAGAAAGTGCTAAAGTCACGACTCTTCATTCGTGGCTTTAATCACATTTAGAACTGCAGACTTGATGTCATATTAGAAAGGGAGAAACTCATGTCTCTTCATCCACTAGCATTTAAAGGGACACTCCACGGATTTAATACTGCGCCGCCATTAAGTTGTGGGACGTAGCTGAAGCAGCAGAGGTCACAATTATAAACATATATTTGTAATGCCCTTCCACATTTAAATAAACAGAACAAATAAACGTCCACGCTGTGCTATATTCCTGCTAATGCACAAATCCTCAGAAAGTATGTGAGGAAATATTCTTCGTGTACTTTTGGTGGAGCAACCCTTTAAAATCAGTCCAAACATTCTCACAACATATACAGTCGCAGTCGCGATTAAGAGTTAAACTCGTTTATTTTCTGAATCATTTCCTTCCGTCATCGTCAGTTCATGTGTTTTCTGAGCCAAATGTTGATTTTCTTTCTCTGCAGTCTTTTAGCAAACATGTCTTTTAATCAACTTATGTTTGCTATCTGATCCGGGCACAGTGAATCCCCCTGTGAGGTGTGAAATTTGATTAAGGTAATTGGCAAACCTTAGCTGGTGAGAACTAAAATGTGTACTCCTCTCTCCAGTCCTTAAGTATAGACAAACACCCACAGACAGACTCAACCAAATACGAGAACATTTTATACTCTGGTAAAAATTTAGGGTACATCTAATTGAAAGGTAGTTATTTTTAAACCATCTGAATTTCATTCTACTCTCATTTCACGCTCCGCCTGTTTGATGCCAGGGACTCAAACAAGCTTCACATTTGGGACATGATGAAATACAAACATATGGAGGATTTAATTCCTAAAAAAAAAAAAAAAAAAGTTGCCGGAAGGTGACTTTTTACTCTTGCAAAATCAATAAACGAGTACAAAAATGAGATAATGACAACATATAAGTATTTGGTTGGCAGAGTTATCTGTATTTTAGAGATGTTTGGTGTAATTTGTTCCAATTTGGCTGTAATATGAACCTCAGGCAGTAAACATGGCTGACTGGCACACCGCTAGATAAGGTGTGAGTTTTGCAGTTGTCATGACAAGGTGTCATCTTGATCGCAGCCTCCGCTGCAAGTCGCACATTTTTTTTTTTTCCCCTTCTGAAATGCTCAGTTACAAGATCTCGGGCGAAGATTATTTCCCCCTCTCTCCCCTGTTGGGTGACAGTGATCGTGTGCTTTTTGAAGATACAAAGTCATTCAAGCCTCTGGCGTTGCCCTAGACCTGAGACGGCATCCTAGGATGAATCCTCCAGGCAAGACGGAAGACAAAAGAGCCAATATCCAGCCGGTTGCGTATACCTTAGCCTCGTAGCCGAGACGAAGAGGAAAAAAAAACAAAAAACAAAACATCCCCCTTGATATTTCTATAAGGCAAATGGACTCTTGTTGTAATGGGTGGTCAAGAAAATTGCAGCAGTATTGATTGTCTAATGTTCAACACGGACATATCGATAGGATGTCTGAAAACCTAAGAACTTGGCATCGGCTGGCTTTAATAAAAAATGACCTGCCTGGAGCAAGTTCACAGAAAGCAATGAGTCACTCAGAGAGAATCTCTTCAAACTCCTCCGTGTTTTAGAGAAAAAATACAAAGAGGGCAACCGGAGAATTTTCTATTTTTAACCAAGTCTTTCTCTTTCTCTCTTTCTCTCTCTCCTGCTTTCGTGAAATGACAAACAATCCCTCTTTCGCCGTGTTTCTTTGGCTGCAGCTTGAAAACATCCAACGCGGTGTTTGTGCGGGTTGACTCGAGATAATGTTTTGCTTTTCACTTGTGAGAAGTGTACAAATCCCAGCGTGGATAGATTATGCATAACAAATCAAACTCATGACTGTCAAAGACATGCAGAGAGGAGAGGAGGGGAATAGGAGGACGCCAGTGTTTGCTCCTGCACATGGAGGAGTGTGTGTGTGTGGGGGGGGGAGGGAGGAGGAGGGGAAAGAGGGAGCTGGTCCTGGATATGAGGAGGGGTTTGGGCTTACAGTGGGGGAAAAAAAAAAGAAGAGAGAAACTGACAATGAAAGAGAGAGGTTGAGAAAGATTGGTGCCTATTATTCTCCTGAGGAGGGAATAGTCCTAGAGGGGTTGGTTCCCATGGCAATAGCTCTCTCGATGCATGTGTGTATGAGTGTATTTGTGTGTGTGTGTGTGTGTGGATGGACTGCAACCGGGCCTTGAGACTGTACGGAGACGAGGTTGGTTCGAGGCTATAGCGAACCGCGAAGCCTCCCGGAGCCTCGAAATCTCAGACAGACACTATTGTTTACTCGCCCGTTCTCTCCATCTCGCTCATCACGACCTCATCTTCCTTTCTTTTCTTTTTTTTTTTTTTTCCTTCTCCCGCTTGCGTTGCCGTAATGCATCGTCCTTGGGCATTCAAAGCAAATATAACAAATTCAGCGAGTTGAAAAAAAAAAGCAATTCCACCTTTGGCACCCATGGCCTCCTTGTTGGGGGGGGGGGGGGGGGGGGGGGGGGGGGGGGGGGCGTAATGGTTTAGATGTGGAGACGTCGGGCCCCAAAAAACTAAATTTAATCTTTTCCATGGGATCTTCATAGAAATATTGAATGCATTATAATGCATTCACTCACAAAACTCAAAGCTTTGTGAGATTTAGAATTTTTGACCAGTGTGCAAATCCTAGAGCATGTTACACACCTTTCCTTCTTCTCTTCGTCTCTAAAAAGCAGCTTCTCTTCTGGATCATGGCATAATGAGTATTTAATCACATTTGCATGATACTGTAGTGATTCATTATTCTTCATAAGAATCATAAATTAGTCGTTTTTGAGTGAACCCCATGAAGTGTGACCTCATGCCGAGGGTGTCTCTGTTCACCTCATGCTGCCCCGCCCATTTTTCCACTTCGGGTTTGAACACATTTGCATTTGTTCCTCCACTTCAGCGCTAGTAGCATTGTAAACAATGTTGACATTTGGGAATATCCAGCAGCTACACTACCGATGTTTTTACGACATCACTGGGAGGACAACATTTTGAAAATAGCAAGCTGCTATCGCCCGTTCTCCAAAAAACGTCGGCGTAAATTTCCAAATCTGTGTTATTTGGATAAACTGATCACATATAGGGAATCTATAATAACTTACTAGGCTGAAAAAAACCCATTTAAACTCAATAAAGTTTTTTTAACAGTGTCTTTCGGCAAGTAAAGTACTAAAGCTGGCAAAGCTAAGCAACATAATCGCTGAGATTAGCTACAACGTGACGCATGGATTCCAACAGAGACTGAGTGTAAAAGCGTCTATGGAAGCTTTTCAAGCCACTCATGCGGCAAAACCCACTTCTTCTCTGTCCGTTTGTATGCTTGTTAAAAAAAAAGAGGTCATATTTATACTAAAATATGCCAAAATGTTGCTAAATACGTATAGCGAATGTTTGCTGCTAGCTAGCTAGGTTAGCTTTTCATGTCTGACCCTCACTAGAAGTATAAGCAGGTGTTAAACATCTCACTGTGCATCACGCATACAGGCAGACCATAATGTGTTCAACCCATACTGTGGGTTTTTAGTGAATTATAACAGTTTGAACAAAAGTGTCTTGTAAATGGCATGCACAGTATATTTAACTACACACTGGAGGTCCCTCTCTTAAAAGCACTGTGTAATAACTAAAGGTTACAGCATTAACATCCTGCCTCAGTGTCCATTGTTTTTCTCTCTCGCTCTCTTGAGTCGGTCTTTTTTTCTCCCATCCTCTTTGTCCCACTTAGGTGAGGATTCAAGGTGGTAAGGACTAAAGTAAGGAGGAAAAGGGAAGAGTGGGGGATTTCCAAAGGGAGCGTGTTAACATGTTCAGCAGACGCTGTCACCCAGAAGCAGCAGACGTTGAGGCTCAGAGGGAGTTTGAAGGATATTTTGACCGGACATCAGACTGCTGGACACATCGGCTGTGTGTCCTGTGACCTTTTGTCAAAATAGGTCGCTCCTTGTGCTCTTTCCAGAAAAACAACTCTTGGGTATTTCCTTCTTTGCCAGCAGTGATTTCCAAACCTTTTTTCTGCAGGGCCCCCCTTTAGCAGATCAAACATTGTCAAGCCCCCCTAGGACACTGCAGAACCATGCATCATTTATACTTTTCACTTTTAAAATTCCAGGCCCCTCCTAGGGGGAGCGCCCCCCCGTTTGGAAACCGATGAAATTCAGGCAACTGGTACTCTGAAACATAACCTCTCTGCTTCAGTTCAATCAAAATCTGGTGCGTTTCCCAGTTTAGTTTAAGCTGGTGTGAAAGCTGTCAATCAATCGAAGCAGACCAGATTTTATCACAGTAGAAGTGTGACTGTAGCACTAATTCACGACAGTTACATCCATCTGCTGATGACGAAACCATGGTAACTCCCACGCACACCAGCACAACAGTGCAGGGGTTTTCCACGCTACACCAAAAAGTACAAATACTTAAAGCAGTGTGTTGTGCGTGTGTCCTACTTGTCTAATTTAGCAGTTCTCCAATAAAAAGTGAGTGAAAGGTAGCGACCAAACATGTTCACTATTTATGAATAATTTAATATATGAGGTCCAGTTATATTCTTGACTACTAATGCTTATGATCAATTACTACTTTTTTTTTCGGGAGCTCATCAGAGAAGAAAAGGTTTAGCAGCCGCTGAGCAAGCATATAGCATCTTGTGCTATTTGTGCATATTTAAATGAGGTAATAGTAATAGAGTCACAAGTCGTGATTCACACGCCCCGCTACGCATTTCACAAAGCTGGCAACGCACCTCCGAAGTTTTGAGGTCCTCTAAGCCTGACGACAGCACATCCACCACTGTATCACGTTACAAAGTTAACCTTTGGAGCAAAGTTTAGCTTTTTTTATGTTACGCGTTAACTAGCTCACAGCTGGTTTACTGCGTGTTCTAGTAGTGGACATTATTTACATGATGATACCGATTAATAAGTTATTACCTTATTTAAATTATTCAAAAAGAGTCAAAAAAACTTTTTCTTTGGTGGTCTGGAATTTTATTTCCCATTTTTTCCCTACAATGTAATATATATATATATATATATATATATATATATATATATATATATATATGTGTGTGTGTGTTATTGATAATATAATTTGGATAACTTGTTATCAATAATAATAATAATAAGCCCAAGTCATAGAAGTTTGGATTGTGTGTTCTAGTGTGAAAACTGTGACTGTCTTTTGAATAGAATTATTGTATTAGCACATGTTTTTACACCTTTAGCCACTCAGACAATCTCTGTGTTATCACATTTTCACAAACACATACTGAAATACAAAATAACCAACTGAGCAGCCGCCATTACTGTCAGTACATGACCGTCTGATCGGAGCACTTCCTTCTTGCTGTAACGCATAAGACGAATACACCCATGAACTCAAAGACTCCTTCACTTTTTTTTTAAAAACTGTGCCGAGTTACTTCAGCCATTGTTGTTGACCTTAAAAAAATGACCAATATTCTGTCATTTCTCTCCGGAGGTTTGCTTGTCAGGAAAACACACTGTACTTCGAATCATTTCAACCAACAACCACTGCGGTTGTTTTTTTTTCCTGCGGCGTCGGTCTTGTCCTCTTTGTTTTTTACGTGATGGTCTCTCTAACCACTCTGCCTTGGAGAGCCCTCGACTCTTCTCCTCGCAATAAACTACAAATGATACTGAAACGGCAGTACCCACCGCCGAACGCAGCCTTGCTAGCGCTCCACTTCACTTGTCAGCTTAAAAAGATCAAAAGTCAGAAAAAAGGCAAAGAGGGGCGAGGGAGATAAAGCGCGAGAGAGGAAAAGAGAGAGAGAGAGAGAGAGAGAGAGAGAGAGAGAGAGAGAGGGGGGAAGAGAGCGGGCTTAAAAGGGAGACTACATGGAGAAGAACACAAGAACACAGTGTCCTAATTAATGTCCTCCTCCAATAATCCACTCTGAAGCTTCCCATGCTGCTGGGTTTGATCTGAGCAATGTTGCTATCAAAGCCTTGTAACGTGGTCTTGTAATACGGGGGGAGATTTCCGTCAGACAGCATTAAAATCACTCAGGGCAGTTGCTTCTTGTGGCTGGTGCTGTGATGTCTTTAAGTCTGTAAGCGCAGACATCAGATGGCCATTTGTACCATCATCTCCTACATTAATGTAAAAATCTGAACCATAAAGTTCCAATTCTTCATTATAATAATTCAAAGCTCCATTTTTAAGTGTTTCAGATCAAATGACTACATTATGTCAACACTATTACTTATAGTAACAAGGAATTATCACCCAAGTCTGCAGCTCTACAGTACTTTTCAGCCTCTTTTAGCTCATTATTTTGGTTATAAACGACCGACCACACCTAGAACAATAACTACATAACGATGAGAGCGTCCACACTGATGAACGATAAAGTTCTGTAAACAGCGGTGCCAACCTGTGTCCGATTCGGCCCGGATTATTCATTGATTATTGATTATAAGGAGGCGAAGAGACAGTTGTCATAAGGCTAGCTGAGGTAATGCTAGTTAGCCTACCAGCTAATGTCAGCTATTCATAATCGTCCCCCTAATTGCTTCCCAAATGTTCTTCTTCTTGACAAACACCGTTTCCTTTTGATCAATTGTTGTAACAATATATGTATAGTTGTCGTTAAAGTTTTCGTCATTGGTGTGGATGGCCCTCAAGGAGTTAACATTCTGCTACCTGTATGCTAGCGGCTGAGCACCAAACTGGAGACGGACAAGATTAGCGACTAGCTTCAGGGGTTGGACACGGATATTTTCCCGAGGAGTAAAAACAGTCTGTTACAATTTGTATGTTTGTATCTTTCACCAGCGTCATGGGACCTGGTTCCAGCTAAAAAAACCCGCTGAGATAAACCAGCAGTACGCTACCTGCTTAGCACAACACAAACATAGTGGAGCATTTAGCATCTAAAGAGTGTAGCATTTCCCTCAGGAGTTAATGGAGACCAAAACGGAGATGTGTGCATTAGACTTAATGTTGTATGGTCAAAAAAACAACTCTGAATGATCGCTAACGTCGCAATAACAACTTTTTAAGGTGATAATATGTTGATTGCCCAAAAAAATGCCCATTTATTTCAGCTTTGATATCGAAGCTAAATCCTCCAGAGAAGCAACAGGTGACCCAGATGATCAATGCCAGCACGGAACACAAAGCAAACCTTCAACTGACAAATTGAGTTTGACTGGCAGATAGAAAACATGGCAGTGAAAGACAATCCCCTCCCCGATGTTACCCTTCGTCTTCAACACAATACAAAGTGCTGCGGGATGTTTTGGTTGTAAGGGCCAAAGCTAAGTGCATCCCAGCTACAACAAAGCATCTGAACGTCAATCTTCGGCTCACGAAGAGAGAATCCTATCGAATAAAACCTCTTATCAAATAAAACCTCTAAATGCCATTAGCAAGAGACAAAAAAAAAAAAGAATAAAATGGAAAGAGAATCGTTGCTAATTCAGCAAAAAGGGAAATCAATGGCCCTCTTCCTGTTATTTTTTGAGCTACCCAGAGTCTGTCTACCATGTCAAGCATCCCTGACTCCCCGCCTGCCAATCTCTCTCCCCCCCCCCCTCCAAAAAAAAAAAGAAAACACAGGGTGTAGAGGAGCTGAGGGGCTTTGTGGGGGCTGCAACCGCCCGGAGCTCCCACCTCAGAGGAGAGGTTGGAGGCAAGAAACAGCGACTCAAAAAATCATAAACATCTCACATTTCATCCGTCAGTTCAGCTCTAAAAATACTCGTGTTCGCCTTGGCCTCACATCTCCTCCTTCCTCGGTCTCAAGGAGCTATGCAAATACAAGCACCTCCATTTTTTTTTTTTCCTCATCCACTTTGTTTTCCTTCCAGCCCTCCCTCAAAGCCCCCCCCCCCCCATATCCTATTGTTCTGAGTACCTCTTCTCAGGCTCTTGTAGACTACATGACAGAGCCTCGCCTTCCCTCTTGTTGTTCCTTCTCTCTCCAGGGTAGGGGGGGGGGGGGGGGGGGGGGGTAAAAGCTATTTACAAGTAACTGTAGGCAACGGTGGAAAAATTCTAGCTTTTTATTAATATATTTTTTTCTTACCCTGTTTTCTTTGATGGCAGAGCCATTTGTGAAGCTGCGTGAACTGCAGCACAGTGCAGCGCAGTCCTGAGTGACAATTTAAGGGGGGGGGGGGGGGACTGAAGCGCTTTTAGGGGCTTTGACTACGCCAGCCTCTGCTTCAGCTTTTGTTTTTTTTTTGTTCTTGAAAAACGGAAGCAAGACATCAGTCCTGCCTGGCGCGAGCAGAAAGGCAAAGACACAACTCCACGGTACATCTGAAGACGCGTACAAAGAGCATTTAGAAGCCTTCTGAAGTTTCAAACGGAGAGAGAGGCTTGCAGCGGCCGCAGGACTGCGTGTTCCTCCGGTATTAATCACAAGTCCATCAGCCCGTGGTCCGTCTCGGGGAGCCGCTCTGAGATATGATTGTGATGCACGTTGTGAATTCATAAAGCCCAACAAAGACATTAAATGTAAGTGCCACTGGAAACACTGGCTTTCATGAGAAACGTAATGAATCTCCCGCCTCATCTTTCACTCGGCCGTCTCCCTCGCTGTGTGTTGATGATCACCCCCTTTTCAGCCGACTCTAATTGTCTTTTTCTTTCTCTTCAGACTCTACTTGCCATGCATTACCATGCATTACACCCCCCCCCCCTCCCCCCTTTTCTGACTAACAATCTGCAACCCGGCCACCCCCATTTCCGCTCTCTCCCTTGATTGATTCTCACCTTTTCCATTCTTGCTGCTCACCTCATTAACGGAGCCCCCGTCTGCTCGTTTTCCTTTTCCGCCCCCCCCCCGGCCCTTCTTCACATCATGTCCGGCTTGGATTCGTGGTTTCCAGTCAAGGCCCTGCATCGTTCTGTAATTAGTAGGGAGCATAATAGAGAGGGCTCCTCATCAGCCGAGGTGGGAGGAAAGGGGGAGGGAAGGGGGAGGGAAGGGGAGGGCACCACCACCGCCATCCATCCATCCATCCATCCATCCATCCATCCATCCATCCTTGAGTTTAATCAGCGGCACACAATGGGATGTCACCTGCTCCCAGACGCAGCCGCTGGAGAGTGGCGGTGATGCTGTCACAAACCATTTGGGGTGAGGCGGCGTCCATGGCGCCGGCTCTTTAAGGGCTCCTCTTCTTCCACGGTTGTCTCTGCTAATTTGGTCTCCCTGGGAACGAGGGAGAGAGGGAACCCGTGAAAAATCAAACTCATTTAGTCGTGTTCATTTATTTATTTACAGACGCTCAATCCAGCATGTTCTGCTTTATTGGTTTTTTCCTTGCGACGCCCCTGAGGAATCACGGATATCAGAGTGCATGAATGTTTGCTTTCACATGCGTGTGTGAATCTGACCCTCAATCAGTCATACCCAGTGGGGGAAAGCAACTAAGTAGGCCTACATTTACCCAAACACCGTACAGCTTCTTTTTTTTTTTTTTATTCCATTTCGTATTATTCTCTATACTTGTATTGTACTCACTGAGCTTTTTACTTCACTACATTTATTTGACACATTTAGCTATTAGATACATTGATGATTGAGATTTTACATAAAAGACAAATTGCAGATTCTCTACACATCCCAGACATTGGCTTTCATTTGTTTCGAAACATGGTGACATTGCTTAAAAAAATAGATCCAACAGCGCAACAAACACGTGTGGTCAGAGACCTATGCAAAGATTTGTAAAAGTCATATTATTGTTGTGAAGTAAGGATGATTATTACGATTATGAATATTCGATAAAATACGATTATTATACTCGCCATATTAACATTCAATTACAAAGTAATGCAGATTTGCTGTGAAGAATTACACATCTCAAGCAGGTTTCAAGAGTCCGCCGATGGTGGAAAAACAAACTAAAAGCATTTGAAAATGTGCTGGTGCATGATTTATGGTTAACAAGCTAAAACTTACAAAACACACTTGATGGATTCCATTTTGCACGAATGAACTGTACATCGTGGTGCTGCTCCAATTTTTAACACCACACACTAATTAATTTGCACTTTTACTCGCTAGCCACACACACACACACACACACACACACACACACACACACATTCACACACACAGGTGACAATGAATCACTGGCTCAGCCTGTTTTTCTCTGGTTGGCAGAGAGACAGACACACTGCGGAGCCATGGGTTGCGGGCTGCGTAAGATGAAGCCGGTGTCGGAGGAGAACAGTCCGGGGAAGATTTACTCCACCCTGAAGAGACCACAGGTGGAGACCAAGGTGGGCGTGGCCTACACCTACCGCTACCTGGACTTCCTCATCGGCAAAGACGGTAAGACACGGATGTCTATTAATCTGCCTACGAGCAGCGTTGAATAACCAGTGACCTTTATCGTTTTGGACAGGAAACTCAACTCATCTACTCTCATATGCGCCCATTCCTTTGAGTTTCAGCAGAAATTTGAATCGGTGCGTCCCTAAATATAACCCACCAAGTTGCGCACTAAAAGCCTGAATGGCATAGCAGTAGTTGCTGTTGATCAATAATCCCCACAGCTCCCGTTTTTTGCAGCCATGTTATGGTCATCTTGTGCTGCCGGGTCGTAAAAATCTAAATTATTGTCCCTTGCACATGCACAGTTGAAATGATATGAATAGCTCATGGCCTTAGGCCTTCTGCTGCATCATACCTCAGCGTGATAAGAAGGCAATATGCATCACAGGTATTGCAAGGGGGCCCGATCTGCACCGCAATCTACAACTCGTTGTGCGATGTGTGTCGTATTTTACTGAATAATGAAACCTCCAGCGTGATTAATTCGTCTACTCCACCTCTGAAAAGGCCATTATACCTGCGTGTCTCCAGTATAAAAGCATTAAGGATTCAGATGCAAAAGAAATCTATCACTCATGTATATGGAATTACAGCACACTGGCTGTAATTTTCATAAGGATTTTCTTGTGATGATTGAGAGTTAATTAGCGCCTGCTCCCTGTATAGCAGCCACTGTTCTAATTTATTTTCTCACAATTAGTCAGTCATGCTTTCACGTTGAGCTAATGATATAGAATTTTCCAGCCCAATCCACGCCAAACACCCTGCTGGTGGCAGTCAATTATGTGGGGCACCGAATCCAACCCGGTTAGCGGGGGGGGGGGGGGGGGGGGATTCAAACAAAGTCAAAAAAGGTGTCCCGCTGCAGTGTCAGGTTGTTTCAGTTGAGGAGCCTGACCAGCCTGACCAGCCTGCTGAGCCCTAAGCATGTAAATAAGTTAACTATACGAAGAGGTTACTGACAGTCAAACAGCATCTGAGGCTCCCTGCGCTGGGCATGAAAATATGGAAATGAATCAAAGATAGTGTCCCTCCACTGATGCATGTACACACACACACACACACACACACACACACACACACACACACACACACACACCGGTAGAGCCCCCTCCTCTGCTTCCTTTCCTCAGCCCGAGGTGTTTATGAGATGGCAGGTGGGTGTTGCTTCCTGAGACCAAAAGCAACGGCTGGTGGTCTTTGTTGCGTGTGTGTGCGTGTGTGTGTGTGTGTGTTAATGTGTATTGAGGAGCATTCCTGTGTGTTTGTGTTGTCATGATTGAAAGTTAGATTTAGATATTTGATAAGGCGGTTAAATAAGATATAGAGCTAGTTATTTTAGGTTAAATTAAATGAGAAACATTGGCACACACATTTTTGTCAACTTTTTTTTGATCTAACTCTAGAGACTATTGGCTGTAATTAGTATTTTTTTTTAGAATAATGATGTATATTAAAAGTTGCATCATAGCTGATATTGTGAATGGGGTTGTTCCAACACGTTCTCAACTCCCAGCTCGTCAAATACAACAGCATGGTCAGTCGCCCTGTGCTTCCGGCGATGGCGCTCGACAGATTTGGACGTGTCAGGGGGCAGCGTGCCAGTTCCCTCTCTTTACATGCATCGTGTCTTTTCAAAATAAACTTCCCGCGTTCACAGGACACGCACAGTTGACCTGGTTTCACACCGGACACTGACTGCAGTCTTGGGCGAAAGCCCTGTGTTTGTTTGACCCGTCCAAAAGTCCTCTTCCACCCATCCCACACAAGACTTTCCTGCTCTTTACTTGACATCAGTTGCTCTGCCCAAATCTAACAATGAAGCAGATGGGTTTACGTTGAAGTTTGGCTGGTGCGTCTCTTCTGCTAAAGTGGTGCGACGGTATCAGACCCAGAGAGGCCCTGACCAGCTCTCAAAACAAAACATGCACCAAAATTCCCTAGCAAACACAGGGAGCTGTGGATTCCCCTTTTTAATTGGACTTCAGTAAAGTCCACAGCCTGCTCAGCGCCAGACAGTCATAGTAATGCTGTTCTACAACTGCTGGATGTGTAAATAAGCAACTGTCTGCTAATAAGCTCGTAAAGGTTATGATATGTCAACGCTGTGATAACTTGTTTCCACTGGCCGTAAAAAGCCCCCCCCAAAAAAAATCAGTTATTGTACGTTTAAGAAACAAACAAAACAGAATGAATGTCTGCATTTTTGGGACATCTGGAACTCTGTTTATGTATTGACTCCCAAAGCATTTGGAGCAAATTGGCACGGCTTCATGCTGACACATATATATGCCATGTTTATGCTTGTCTGATGAGACACAGTCAATATGTTTCCATGCATACAAATAGGTTGTTTGCCTTGAATATCCAGATTAAGTGTGTAATACTAATGAACTCACAAAGTACTTCAACACATCCACTACTCCTGATGATAGTCGTAACAGAAAAGCCATTCCGCTAATCCTCCCATAAAGTAGACCCACTTCGTCTTCCTCCACTGCTGGGCGTACCACTCATTTTTCAGACACACTGCTGTGCTTCCAGTTTACTCCCAAGACATTTTGCAACTTGAACACGAAACCAAAACAAAGAAAGAGACCAGACTAAAGCGTATCGATACCCAGAGTCATTTCAAAGAGTAATCTCCCTCCATTATTAAACTATTAGTAAGATAAGCTGGTGTTTAAATGACAGTTGCAATTATCAAAAGCATTGTTCTTACGCTGATTATAATGAAACTACTAGAGCGCCTTTAAAAACACAGAGTCGCACGTCCTTCTGCCGGGAAGAAGAAAGCTGTCAAATATATTGATTTACAAAGTAGAGCGTAATGTCATCTGCAAACTTCTACAGAATCTTTGAGCAGCCGATAGCTGCAAAGACGACAGACATCGGCACGGGGGTTGAGGTCAAGGTAAATTCAAGAGTGGGTGTAGAATTAGGATTAGATTAAGGTTGAATATATAATGGGGGTCATTAAGGTGAGCAAATGGGAAATTAATGTGCTCAGGGACGAGCACAGTGTGTGTGTTTGTGTGCCCTCTAGGCCAGGGAGGAGTCGGGGCGCTATATATAGCCATCACTTTGTTATTTCTGCTCATGACAGTTATAACTAAAATGATGGTGTGAGGGGAACTTGGTGCCGGTGGTGGGAGGGCGATGCGGTGGGGGGGTGGGGGGCTGGGGATGGTACGGGAAGCCGGGAGATGTAGTGCGCGGCGTGTTCGTTCTGACAGTTGATTAGTCTCCATTAGTTTGTCAGGCTGACTAGACTGGATGGATGGAGGAGCCGGTGAACGTGGGCGTCTCGGGGCCAGGCGGGCTTTCCCGCCCCCCCCCCCCCCCCCACTCATACGGGACCTGACATGAGGGCGGGGTTGGAAGATGAAGCCGGAGGTGGACGGGTGCCTCCCTTTTGTTGAACTGTGTGTGTGTGTGTGTGTGTGTGTGTGTGTGTGTGTGTGTGTGTGTCTTTGGCTCATGGCCACAGTGTTATCTTCAAGCATTCCCTGTAATGGTGGGGGTTGCTACTTATTGTAATCAGTTTCCTCTTACTCTGTCTCTCTGTCACTGTCAGTACGCCTCTGTCTGTTTCTCTGTTCATCTATTGAAATGTGTGTGTGTGTGTGTGTGTGTGTGTGTGTGTGTGTGTGTGTGTGTGTGTGTGTGTGTGTGTGCGCGTTTCCCAGAGGAGCACATTAAGTTTGAGAAATCAGAGTGTGTCTGGTGCTGCCCAAGTGGCTGAATCGTTTCACTGCATCAGCAGGGTTTTTTTTTTTTCGGGGTTGAAGGGTTTAGCGTGTTGTAATTACTTTGTACCAGGTATGTAAGTGTAGGCAATGATTCATGTGTCGGGTCTTTTTCTACACGAAACCTGTAAAATATTTAAGACACAGTCAAAGATTATGAATATGAAAATACTCTCTCCGGTAGAGCTGTAGGGCGTGCACATATATTCACATACTTACAGTGTGAGCTGCTAAAAGAAATCTGGGATTATTACTTGACAATTGGCTCACAGCTGTACAACTGTAAAGATAGTTAATTGTGTTATTTGGAAATTAACTAGTTCCTCTACTCGTTCCTGAAAGGTATTCACCAAAACACATTGCACTGCGTCTATTTCCTCGCTCACAAAGCTCAGATTTATGAAAGAAAAAAAAGGAATCCTGCATTGGTTACACCCAGGCGAGGAATTTAATCATTTTAAAGGCAAGGCCACTCAGGCTTTTGTGTCGAGGGCACAACCAGGGCAGCAAGGACATCAAATAAAACTAACATTCTGCAGTAAGTCCACGAAAATAATGATCTTAACTTCAGGGTTAAGAACGATTTTATTTGAAATACATAACAGTACTCCAAAACTTGAAAACATTTCTTAGTGGTATGAGTAAATCATCCATACTGGTTGTTTATTGTTGTTATCCCCTACTCTGTTGCACAGTAGCCTACAGACAAAGTTAACATTACAAGTCTTAAAGAAGTGTGACTGTGTGTTAGTTGTCAGAAATGCATTCATCCTCATAATCCTCGTGTTCTATATTTCTCACGGAGCGCATGTTAGTAGGAGGAGAACGCCCGCATTTCTTCTCCTGCTTGAAAGAAAGGGAACCGGTTTTGGGTGCATCCCCTCCACCAGCAAAGGAGACACTCTGCGCATTGCTCTCTCGAAAATAGACGAGGCGTATATTTTTAGCAGAGCAGAGAAACACCACCACGGTTGGAATCAAAGGCATTGTCTCGAGTGGCCGTGATCAGCTCCAGCTGTCATCTATCGTCATAAATAGCCCGTTTTTCTTCTTCTTTTTTTAGCGGTTCAAACACGGCTAAAAATTGAACCCACCTCTGGTTGTGTGTGCGCAGCTTTCCAATAAGAATTCAGAATCTCAACAAAAGACACTGATGTCCAAAAAAAAAAACTGGATAGCCAGAAAAGAGACAGAGGAGAAAACAGCAAAAAAGTGCGGCCCGGGCATCAAGGCTGCGTGGCGGCAGGGCAAAAGATTTTAAGAATGGCATCAAGGCCAGACAGAGAGGGGCTATGAAGGCCATGGCCGCTGGTGAAATTCCCACATCTATGTTCGCTAAGTCTTCCTCTTCTTCGCCGCACTTTTGACAGCAGAACACTACTTCTCTCGGCGCGTTACCACCACCCGTCGGCCGGTGGAACAGTTTGAAACCGCCGTCATTGCCGTCCTCACGCACGAGATGGGAATAAAAGTGGATTCATCAAAATGGTCAAAGAAAACGGCATATTGTACCTTTAAAGGCGAGACACCGAAAAAAAATAAGTATCGCAATCTTCCTCATACAAATAAAAAGCTGAATTAGTAAGCAATAAAACCCACTCTTGCAAATATAGCTTATGGTGGCTAATGTTAAAACAAACTTTAATTTAATGACTCTTTACATGGTGTGATTACGCTAAGCTTTAATTAAAGGAAATTCAACCTGCCGTTATCCTGTTAATGCCATTCGTCGCCACAAGCCTCGTTTGAACTTTTGTGTTACACCTCACAATGATCACGCAGCCTGTATTCACTTTGATTATAACAGGAACTTTGAAGTAAACTTTAAATTCATGTCTTGAGGATCAGACATCCTGAGGAATCCTCAAAGTATGACTTGTCTTATGCCACTGAAACAGCAATGTCATATTTCAGTACGTTACAGGAACAAGTAATACAGTTATATTATTTACTTTGTAGTTATGTTGTGACACAAAAAAAAAAGAAAAAAAAAAAAGGATCTGCGTTTGTTGTAGGCAGCATCAAAACAACAATGTCATATGAAAAACAGGAGCAACTGAGAAAAAGGAAACTGTGTTTCTTGTTTACTTCTAATTCTGGAAGCATTATCGCTGTCACTGTCTAATTTTGCACAATAGAAGCCTCTCTTTGAAAAAGTTAATGGAGCAGAAGCTGCAGAAAAAAAAAATGTTCTGCATCAGCATTTTTTAACTGAGGACAAAATTAAGGCTGACTTCTTGCTTCCCCTCCACCTCCCTCTTCTTTGGAAAATATGCCATCGTGACTTTAAGTTCACTTTACTGGAACTAGTGCGCCGTGAATAATGTTTGCAATAATTTCTTGCCACAGTGTTAGATCATAGCTTTCTGCCACTGCCACCACAATGGCCCCGCAGGCTACCGACCAGCCGCCAAATGGAGCTTCGCTGCAGCAACAGTGATAAAAAAGGAAGAGTAAAGCGGTGGAAAGCTGTAGGTAATAAACCTCCTCTGCACGGAACATCGGCGTCAGCCCACCAATGAGTTGTTGCCTCGAGTCGCTGTATTATTTTGGAATCACGCGTTCAGCTTCATGGTCACTCTGCCACCATTCATTCGCCTCTGAAAGAGCTGCGGGGAAAAAAAACCCAAAACGGAGAGTCTGTTTGATATTGAGATCATGACCCTGCAGGGAGCTGAGAAAGCGCCTTGCTGTTGCTGTGTTAGATGGTGTGGAAAAAAGCCATTTCATCGTAAACACGAGCGCAACAGACAGGATGAGTCTCATTTCCCTGAAATGTGATTTTTTTATTATTTTTTTTTTGTAAATGTTTAAAACGTCAAGGGAGAATGAAAAATTGAAAAACGAGCTCAATGCGTCGCGTCTTCTCTGCGGGCAGGTCGGGAATACTGGAAATATAAAGATGTCGCCCTTGACATCAAAGCCAGGCGAGCAGACATGCGAGGCCTGCAGACACACACACACACACACACACACACACACACACACACACCCTGTTTGATACCATCTCAGGAGCTAGACACATAATTTATATGCAAAAACCCCAGAGCCCCCTTGTTAATATGAGCTGTAGAAGTGGCGGCAGGTGAGTGACACGCAGGAGCAACCCCACCACCCCACCACCCCCCAACCCCCCGCACCCACACCCACACCCACCACCGCCGCTCCACTCAGATACCAGACCGAGCTGCAGGAGAGGTCAGCAGGAACGTCGCACGCCGGAGTGGCTTTCCGAGGGGAGATTAGTCCTTGGATGGCGGGGGGGGGGGAGCCGGGATTTATCCCCTGGCTCCTCCGCTCGAGAGGTGGAATTGAATCGCAGTTATTGAAGGGGAGAATGACATTGAGGACTGAATTCACGGTCATCTGCTTTTTACATTATATTTCCATTATAGTCCCCCGCTGCCCAGGGTGTGGCTGCGCAGCTCAAATCACAACATGATTGTAAATTAGATGCAGGCAGAGGTGAGTTGAATGTGTTTCTGATGGTGTGAGAAATCCCCCCCCCCAAAAAAAAAAAAAGAAATGGGCAAGCGGTGATTGCGTTTTGGAAATTGAAGTGAATTAATAATCCGGACCTCCTTTGGAACGGGCCGCTCTTTGCACACACCGAGCGCTCCTGATGAATGCGTTCGACGTGATTACCGGTAGAACTGTGGAATCTCTTTAGAAATGTGCATGAAAATATGCATCGGCTGCCGTCCAAGCCGACTGTTACGAATTCAGACTTCAGACGGCGCTTCTCGTTTGTTTTTGTTTTTTTGTCTGCCTCCGTCGTCGTCGGCGTCGGCGGCGCGCTACAGTAAGTGGATGCTGCCTGTATTGTTTTTTCGAAGCCAGTCAGGCAGCGAAATGCCAAGCCAATCGTTTGCTGGGACAAAGATGTCAGAGCAGCGTTTTAGGCGTGTGACGGAGCCAGAGCTCAGCAGGTTCCATTCAGTGAGCTTCAAACGGCTGCAACTGCTGACAAAGTTTTCAGCAACAGGAAACGCAGACTTCTGCTCGGTTCCTTCCTCTCCCTCCCTCCCTGTCTGTCTCTCACTCGGCAGTATGTTTAAGATTAGCTCCCCCTTGTAATGCTTCGTATTCTGTGCAGACAATTTCCTGTGTCTGAAGGCTTTGGTGTTGCAGCTAACTGAACTCAGTTTCCAGAATGCGGTATGAATGTGTGTGTGTGTGTGTGTGTGTGTGTGTGTGTGTGTGTGTGTGTGTGTGTGTGTTGTTATTGTTGCGGAAAATTCAATTTCCCCCCCCCGCTCAAGAGAAAATATTCTTGTCGTGATGTGATTCAGGCTGTCCGGGGCCTGCAGGATGAGTGTTTTACAGGGGATGTCAGCAATATAAGACTGAGGGTCGGGGGTCAGTGAGTAAGAGGAAACCTAAAGCAGACGTGCAACACCAAGTTGGTAAATCTCTGAGGGCATTTGGATTTGAATTCGAGATTCTTTTTTTGCAGGATCCCAGACGTGGCTGGGACCACACTTTCTAAATGACAAACTGTCCCAGTGTTTCAGCAAAGCCACACGTCCCGAGGCTCTCTGGGCTTTTACTTGTTGAGATACGGAATTCTGCATGTGGGTGGGGAACCGGCGTGCGTCATTAGATGAGTGAGTGAGTGCGAGCGTCTTGAAGAAAGAGGAAATGAGGGGAGAAACCAAGATAAAGACTGTTTGTGTGTCAGCGTGTACACATGTAGTTGGTCTTTTTAGACTGGGGACCTCTGTGTCTGGCTCTGTGCTGGTTTGTCTGGTGTTTCCGTGTGTTTTGTACACTGCTGTGTTTTATCCAGCCTGCCCGCTTATTGCCTTTTTGTAACGTGGCCTCTGCTGTTTTCCTGCCCGCCTGACAGACAATACGGCCCGAGCTCCCCCTCAAAGCTTTATTGGCTCTTATTGCCATCCCACTCGGATCCAATATGCCAGTATTGATTGCGTTGAAATGCAATCAGGGTCTCCACAGCAGAGGAGCAAACAATCTAAATTTAACAAAACACCTCCGCCGGCCTTCAGACCCAGGATCCCTGATAGCGCGGCCCCGAAGAGGAACAAATGTATTTACGCGTGTGGAGAGAAACAGAGGCTCCTCCACGCGGTCGCGGCTATTGTTAGACGCTCTCTTAAGAAAGCCTGTGAGGCCACACAGGCAGAGTGTGCAGGAAGTGACCTCAGCCTTGACCTCACTTGCATGCCGAGTGGGCGTTTACAGCGTGTTGTCAAAGCAGAAAGATGTTTTTGAGGGGTTTTTCCAACGTCGGATTTTAAGAAGTCTGTTAACGGACGATCTTTCATGCAAAAAACGAAACTCACGTTCGCAAACTCGGATATCCCCGCTGCTTTGGTGACCTGACGGTGGCTTGGTTTGAGCTTTAAGAAAATGCATACTTGGCATTCCTTCAGGGGTTGTGAAATTACTTTTTTTGGAGCTCAAGAGGTCGTGCAATTTTCTCAGCTCATAGAGGAACAATGTGATCTCTCAGCTGAAGTGCAAACAAACAAACAAACATCAAAATACGAGTGGTGAGTTGTTTCCCCCCCCCCAACAGCGACAAGCATTCGCACAATGACATTACGAGGCGCACTCTCAACATTTCCATACTTTTTCTTGAGAGGAAAAGGAAATGCCGTGAACACTGTGAATAACTATGATTTGTCAGCTTGAAAATGAAATTCTGAGTCGCTCAAAGTTATATATTGCACCTCCAGAAAAACTCGGTGTCCTTTTCAAATCAATTCACACACACACACACACACACACACACACACACACACACACACACACGGGTAGGAGAGGCTACAAAGTGTAATAATGTGTTAGATATTTGTTTTAAAATGCAATGAATTCATTTCAGGGACCAAATGGCAACACCAATCAATCTTTCTGTCCTCAAAAACACAACAGCTTTGTAAACAACGATGACTTGTAACATGAATTCATTAATTTAGATTTTTTTTTTTCTTCTTCGCTGCCATCAATCATTTTTTGTGAGAATAGGTGTCATTATTTTTTTCAGTTTTTCTGAATGTGAAATGAAAGTCTTCACTTTCCCAATATAATAGGCTGACAACAAAACAAAGGTTTGCTTTGATGAGGTTCAGTTCGCAGGAGCTTTTCCATTAAGACTTGAGAAAACAACACTTTATGTGTCGGATTGGCTTTGCAGGCTGCAACGCAACATATTGAATAGAGAAGTGGGCTTCCTATGACGCTCGTGTCTGTAATGCATCAACGGTTATGTCGATAGAGAACCACAAACATACTTATAATCTGTTTATAGCACTGGATAATTATAGCTATAAGCACTCAATAACTATTCATAATGCTTTATAACAATAGTCGTTACCCATTATAAAGCATTTTACAATTACTTTTTTTGTTGCACTGGTCATAGTGTAATCTAATTACCACAGTTGTAATACATGATAATCTTTCTATAATGCATTATTATCATTGTTATTATATTGTTATTATAAGTTACTCTAAGTGGTCAGTGATTTAGAATTGACTTAAAGCAAACAATGACCACTTAGTGTAACTTATTATCCCAATTAAAATGCATTATAACTGTAATTATAATGCATTACTATATATTATACAACAATGTAATACATTGCTGCAAAAAATGTCAGTTATTGAGCAGCAATTATGAACTACAGTGATAATTGACCCCTATAATGTGTTTTAATGCTTATAAAGCATTATCAATATCCATGAGTGCTCATAACTATAAATATATATTGCCATAGGAAGGTTTTAACTCATTCTAAGTATGTTTATGATGCATTACAAGGGCGTAACAGAAAGAGTTCTCGAGAAGTGCAATAAAACTGTAATTGCACAAAAAAAAAAAACACACATGCGACCAATAAATGATCGGCGCACTGATCCGAGATCTGAGGCAGAACTCTCGTCCTCTTTCGCTAAACGATCTTGTTTTTCTTTCAACGCTTTGGGTCAGTCTGGTTTTTTTTTTTGTGAGCGTTGGACAGACGAGAGACCACGAAACTGCGATTTAGAGATATCCGAACAGTCCTTTCGCAGACCGATTTCGGTTGCCTTTCTCCTTGTGCCAAATCTATTCCCACTCCCATTAACCAGCTCCAGCTGAGATTTACAGAGCTTCTGAAGTCATGTGAACCCCTCCCACCGCTCTGGACATGTTAGAGAGTTGGAAACCGGGCATTTCATAAAAGCACATTTTGAAGAAATTCAGCTTGTTAGTATGAAATGGCAGAAGCGGCGCGTCTCTTTGTGCTCGTCAGACCTTTCGTACCCAGAAACTCGCTCTCCAGTGAGGCCTGCCGAAACGCACGACATTAATAAGTGAGGAAAAAAAAAAGCAGCTGTTTTACTTACGTGTATTTGACAAATGGGGTGAGAAACTCATGGTAAAACGTTTGTTGAGCGAAGCTGAATTGAGCAGCATCTCGAGACAGCGCTGTGAGTCACGCCTCGACCGGCTGCGTACGCACTGTGGCCTCGCAGCCCTTTAATGTGATTTCATTCTTGCAAGCACGAACTAACAATTTGCCCGAGGCCGTTGTCAAACGGGAATGGAGACGCTTCGAAAACCTGCTCGTGTGTTTTCAACCCATCACATCGAGGGGTGGCATTCAAAAACAGCGAACTGATTGGGGACAATTTGTGTGCACGTTACAGTTTGATTGCACTCGCACCCACGTGGGATGCGGAGAGAGAGAGCGAGAGAGAGAGAGAGAGAGAGAGAGAGAGAGAGAGAGAGAGAGAGAGAGAGAGAGCGGTTCGCCGGTGTGATGAATTTGCAGTCACGGAAGAGAGACGAGGGAAAAGTAATCAAGAGTTCACCGTCCCCAGCTTGCGACGTAACGTAGACGTATCATTCTCCATTGTTCTGCGATGGCAACCCGATCGGTAGAGTTTATACCGTGCGATGATATGTTTAAACACACTTGTGCAGACGCCATCACCTGCTGTGGAATTAAAGTGCACTGCTCACTCGGGATGTTCCTAACGACTAATTTCCCCGACGTTTAAAAGAAGTTTACAATGGTAGATTAGTATAAAAGTACAGAAACACTCAAAAATTCAGCACAGATTTTTTAATTTAAAAGATTAAACGTGGTACTGTTAGTAGATCCTGTTTATACTACAGGAGCCATTTGAAAATGTTAATCATGTTTTTAAACTGCAAGGGGAGCGTCAATCAAATAGTGTCTATTTTAGTCTAAATGGGACCATAATTTACTAAACAATTATACTAAATTACAAATCATATTGTATTGAAGACGACTTGAAACTAGCGTTTGAGACCTTAAACTCATGTTTACAATGTTTACTGAGGTAATGAATCAAGAAAGAAGTCATTCTCTCTACAGACTTCTATACAAACAGAGGAGTCGCATTAGAAAGGATTCACTTTTCCGAACTGGAGGTTGGATTCGGAATCGCTAAAATTGTACCAAAAAGTATCAGTATTCCAAAAAAAGCCTCCAACATGCAGTTGTACCAGCAGTATGTTTTTACAGATTGTCGCCGTAGACGTTTACAGTAACGTTCAGTAAGCACAACTGAGTAAATCTTTTCAGTTTAAATACAAATTAGCTTCTTTTTATGCCCCCTTTATATTCCCAGACAACAGAAAACAGAAAATAAGACATTTGCTTTATAAACCAGTGTTGACTCATTTTTTTTTTTGCTTTGTTTAGATGACTTTCTGAAGCATAAAGAATAAGAGGCACCTATTTGTGTGCAACAACTGCATCTCTCTTTTTCAGCCTCTCGTTATAATCATAGACAAGAGACAGAGACAGGTGTCACAGCAGGTAGATAATTACCGCACACGTGTACTCACTCCGTCATGATTACACATCCGTCTCATATTTCACTCGGTTGTCTGGCTTGTCTTTGGGTCCGCCATTGTTTCCGAGGAGTCAAATGACAGTGGTGGGATGCAGGTTTCGTATGGAGGGAGGAGGCCACCTGTTGCTCGGCGGGGTCTCCATCTGTTGGGAGATTAAGGTGCGGGTGCGGGGGCCGTCTATAATTTGATTTAATTACTCCTGATGAGCCCGGGCGATGGATTAGCATTGTGTTTCTATTAGCATACGCTCTGGTTCCCCTTGGCCCTCCAGTGTAGCTCTGGGAAACACACTTTTCTAAAATCGTCAATCAATATTCCCTTCATCTCAAAGTCTGAATAAGGATCAGATGATATGCTGTTTTGCTTGTATGTAAGGAAATGAATGTCCTTTTAGCCGCACTAGCAACAACTAGAGGATGGATTACCATGACATTTTGTGGATGAATTGTAGCTCGATAACTTTGATGATCCTTTAAAGGTGCAATATACGGGACTCAGAGCATTACTATAGCAGCGAACAAGTATTTGCTGTGTTAAGATATAGTGGAGTAATGTCTACAACTAGCTCTGTCAGCACTATTGTAGGAGTTAGCGCTGTTAGCGCTGTTAGCACCGTTAGCTGCTCAGCCTTCGCCATGTTGAGAGACGTCCCCTCAGCCGATGTCAGCATGCTAACACTCAACTGAGACGTCGCTATAGTAAAACATTCTACCTGTTAAACATAAGTACGTTAGCGTTGTCATCACGACGTTTGCGTTTAGTTTTAGTTTAAGTCCAAATTAAGAAGAACGCCCGGCTTTACAGCTAATTTTAGTGGCCAAATGGAGCCATTGGGCTCAAAAAGACGTATTACCATAGACTTACATTGAAAAAGAGACGCCTGTGACACAGCGGATATGTTCTTTTTGTTAATACTGGGAAATTGCCCAGTACGAACACTTGAATAGCCAAGTTATTTAAATCGTTAAGTCCTGAAAGCTGTAAAATGAAGGAAACCAAGAGTTATTATCTGAATTTTATACTTGTAAGTCAAACATGTTTTGCTTAATGTCCTACTGAGCAACATTCATAGAAATGAACGGGACCCCAACTCCAACGCTGTATCCCGTTCTCTTTACATGCTACAGAGCTGATAGTGTGTCAACTCTTACAGAATACACTTTCATATTTAATTCGGTGAATTTCTCCAAAATATCCATTACATGTTTCGTCTAAATCTTGAATTGCCTACCGCATCCCAAGGTTGCCATTGGACGGCTGTCCCTGAGTTTAAAGAGACGTTAACTCTAAAATGATTTAATCAGCTTTGGTTTCAAACTGACGTTGTGTTTTGATTTGAAGGAACACATCAAAACACAATTTTTCTCTTTCCAATGAAAATTGAATTCAGAGGCAATGAAGCTCAGCCTCGTTCAATCCAAAAGGGATTTGGTGCTAGAGCCTTGTTTAGCCCTGTAGCTTAAGGTGCTGACTTTTCAAGGACTTTATGCATTCTAAGCATTAACGCCTCATCCGAGTCCGTACAATGTAAATCATTTGGTTTCAGTGCACTTCATGTGTCAGGTGTTACATTGAATTCAGCGTAACACTTCTGGATAGAGAAGTGGATTTGCTAATTGCTAGAGCTCGTTATAAACAACAACACAAATAATCAATTTACATTACAACAACATGCTTTAGCAGTAAATACTATAGTAATGAGCAACAGCTCTCTCGTTTGTTGGCATATCAACTGACCATCTGCCGAGAGCATCCAACCGATTTGTACGTCACACACACTCCCCTCCGCTGCAGCGCACAACAGGGAGCGCAAGGCTTGCTGCAACACAAATACAGGAAATACAACGAAGGATTAGAGGTACCAGGAAAACATTCGAAATTCCACGTTCCGAAAGCTTGAAGATGCGGGATAAAAGAAGACGATAATCCTGATCTTAGTCTTGGCTTGTGTTTAGAGGCTCCAGGATCAACAGGCCCGGATACCAACTGTTAACCGCTCTGCAATAAACAGGTCACCACAGCGCTTGTACAGTTTCACAGTCAAGAGCAATTTGCAAGCCTCAAACCGTTTCACACTTTGTTGTTATTTTTAGGGCGACTCCTCATCTTGTAAGTGTGGAACAGGCTGCCTGACAGTTGGTTGGTGGATTCTTTAAAAAGGAGAAACATATTTAGTGTTACATTGATGGTTACGGGCGCCTTTGATCTGATTTTCAGTGGCACTTTTTAGTAGGTATGGACTGATCCATGCACGTTGACGAACAGTCGTTTTTCTCTCTATTATCCAGATTTTGTACGACTCTGGTGTCTTCTTATCAGGAGCCCTTTTGACCTTTCGGCACAGGTTACAAACACTAATTTCCTCTTTGTCCACATGCTCAACACAAAGGCCTCACCTGTAGACAGCATCCAAGGTATGAACCCATGTGGTAAAAGCCTGGCTCAGATGTCAGAGGTAAAAGGGGGAATGTGACAAGTGAGCTCCGACATGAACCAAGCTCCCAGAGGTTTCCTTGAATCTAGATCACAACACATCCAGCAGTAAATCGCAATGTCCCAAAGCTGCCTTTTGACACTCCCGATCACACCCACGCCCGCCCTCACTCGACACCGAATTTTCTCCCGGCAGGTAGTTTGGACAAGCTTTGCTGCCAGCAGAGTATGAGAAGTGACATGTCGGGTTCTTCTCCCGTCACGGCTCCCGCGGTAATTGAAAAGGCAAGCACAAATCTCACATTTCAACGGGTGAACTGGAGGAATGTCAAGGGCTTGCGGCCGACTGTGAGAGCGTTGAGTTCTGCGTTGCTTCGGTTTTTTTTTGTCCAACGCCTGTGTTGATTTTCACCGCTCGTGCTCATATCGACAGCAATAAGGCCGCTCGCACAACGACGCTCTCTCTCTCTCTCTCTCTCTCTCTCTCTCTCTCTCTCTCTCTCTCTCTCTCTCTCTCTCTCTCTCTCTCTCTCTCACCCGACTCACACGGACCTCGGCTCGGCTTCTTTATCATTGCCGTCCTGGTATCCGAGAGGAGGAGAGACGATGTCCCGCTTTATATCGAGGTTCTCGCGAAAAGGCACTGGATCAAATTGTTCTAAAGGAGCTCCGTTTAGGTCCGCAAACAGACGTGGAGGGAGGCTCTCTTCGGGCATCCTGTCGCGGCTCTGACCGACCGCGTCATTTACGGCGGAAAATCGTCTCACGCTATTCATATTTGTGAATACATGTTTGAATAATGAACACTGCGGGGCGTTGGTAAGCTTTTAAAACACATTTTAGTCACAATAGCAAACCCCCCCGAAATGTTGCTATTGAGGGTTTCAGGGGGTCTGAATTGGGGGTCTCAGGGGTCAAGGGGTCAAACCTTTGATAATACGAACACGATTACATCACTGCACACCAACAAACAGTGGTGACAGTTAATAAGTACAGTTGCTAAAGTACCGTCTACGGATCTGAGACGCTCCACTGTTGTGTTACGTTATGCCTCTCCTCCACAACATTTATCTGTCAGCTGCAGTTCCCTGCTGAGACGCGGATATGTAAGCTACATCTTCCTGATAATACGTATGTACATTTAAGGTACTTTCAGACTGTCTCCAGCGTAAACAAACAACGTGGGCAGCAGCTCTCATGAATGTGCACAGCTTGTTGTTTCTGCTTGCGAGTCGATAATGGTAACATTCTTTTTTTTTTTATTACGCTGCAGCCGTGAAGAAAAACGATATGCAAATTTGAGTCTTAATTGTAGTTTGATTGTGGGCCAAAACTATTTACGACGTTGCAAAGCTTAAGTTGCTATTTGGGTCCTCAAATGCTCCGCATTTTACTCTATTTTAAGCCACTATTTGGCTACGCGATGATGAGATTAGAGCAGCCTGTGGTGTTAAAACACAGGTCGTTAGCAGGACTGGATGTAGCCAGTAGCCGCTGCTGACGCCATTTAAAATACACAACAAAGACAAGTCTGTGCAGCAGACACCCGTGGTAAGTGTTTCATGTCTGAAAGCACCTAAATGAGTTTTACATTGTGGTTTGCCACTTTGATAAAGGACCCGAATACTTCTTCTGTAACAGCCAGCACTTTAGATAATCATCTGAAGCATTCCACGGTAAAAGAGAAAAAGTCCCCGATTATTTCAGAATGTATAAAACACTCATGAACTCGAGATATTTTTTTTTCCTGTCTGACATGGAATATAATTTTTTTTTTTTTTTTTATTTCTGCCTGAAAGGTGACAACGATAATAACACCGGTTGTTTGCTCTGGTTGCAGTCTTCAGAGTACGGAGCAAATTATGCACCTCAATCAGCGGCACAAAACATCTAATGGCAGACCCACGGTGCCACCAAAACACCCCGAGCCCGTCGGAGAACTTAATCATCGCAGAACCCCGTGTTTTAAAATTCTAATTTGCACTCTTTTGCAATGCTAATGGCAGAAAAACCTCCACCAATCAGGCGGGCACGTCTCGGCAGAAAACGCTTTAAGTGTGATTTTCTACAGGCGGTTAATGTCGGGGTGTACCGTATGGGGTGGAAAAAGAAAAAAAAAAAACGCAACTTGTAGTCAGTGGAGAACAGGAAGTCAGAGTGGCGTGCGGCGGCCGAGTGGCGCGCTGCTGAAAACGCAGCAGTAAAGCCGTCGTGGGCTTTGATCAACAACCTGCTCATTTACCACAGCTTGTGTCTCGAGCGGCGTCTCCAGGCAACTGAGGGGGGCTGTCAGCGGAGGAGGTGGCGTCGAGCGGACAAAACGCACTCTGGAGGCCTCCTGTCAGCCTGAAGACTGGTGATGGAGGCACAATTTAATCCCTGAGAGAAAGAGAGAGAGAGAGCGAGAGAGAGAGAGAGAGAGAGAGAGAGAGAGAGAGAGAGAGAGAGAGAGAATGTAATGGAGGGAAAAGATACGGACCCTTTTTTCCTTTCTATATATAAACCTTTTTACTGGCTGAACAAATTACAGGTATTTTTCCGCTATCAAGACGTCCGGCGCCTTTTTCATTTAGCCGCGCGCATTCAAAATACAATGTTCCAGTCATTTAGCGAAGGGGGAACAGCGGATGAGTTTGGCTTTGCTTTTCCTCCCCATCTCCGGTAAAAAGCTTCCGCCGGAGCTCTGGACACAGATTGTTGAGATGCATATGTATTTAGAAATTTGCCCAGGCAGCCTTAAAATGCTCTGTCTAGACAAAGAGAAGGCAATCGCATTAGCATTTAGCCGGGACATCCAGTCTATTTGTTTTTTCTCTTTATTTACAGAAAAGCTCTGCTGTGTACTTTGATTCGGCATTGCCCTTCACACTCGCTCAGTTACAGACATTAAGGCCTGGGAGCTGCCCAGTACAACCACAGTCTGGTGCCAGTCAGCGGCTCCATCTGAGCACTCGGGCTCGCTAAGCACCTTGCTCAAGGGCATCTTAACGGGAGTTGTTGAAGGAGCAAAGAAGCGTGTCTCATTCGCTTCCCGCGTCCAGATTTTCCTCGCTCCTCCGGTCACAAGTTTGCTTTTTGAATTTTTGCCTCGGGGCAGATGCTCCACCAATTTTCCAGTTCCCATTTCCCTCCTGTTTCTCTCCCCCCCCACACACACACTCTAAACCCATCCTTTGGTGCACATCACCCTAATGGTAAGCTGGCAATATGAATGTGCATGTTGTCAACATCACAAACTGCAGAACTGGGGATTTGGAGGAGGGCAAAGAAAAACTTCGCTGCAGTTTTGACACATTTGTCAAATAGAGTTTACGACACAGAAGTGCAAATCTTAGAAACTAGTATGGTAGAAATGAACGTCCTCAAGTCTAAATCATTTACATCCAGTTCAATATGAAACACTTCAGTGTGTTCATTTATAGCAACTCTCTATATAAGACTATATATATATATATATATATATATATATATATATATATATACCCACAACTTTTTTTTGGTGTGAAATCAGGTGTCTACTTTTTGAATAACGCCAGACTGATAAGAGCGATATATAAATCAACACTACTCTGGAAGACGATGCCTTTTTGTTTGTTTTTTAATGTAACATTCGTGGTTGAACCCGTTTAATTACAGCACTTCACAGCCGTGGGATTCGACCCCTGGCAGCGGCCCGGTCCTCCATTATTAGCAGCAGCAAGTGTCATCATGTCCGCTCGCAGCATCTGGGAAGTGAACAGGAGCAGACTGTTCTGCTCTACATGCAGGTGTGATCCCATCGGTCTCAGTGTTACTGTGTGAATTCGTGGTGGGAGAACGCAGGAGGTGTGAATGGAACAGAGCGAGAGAGTGTGTGCGTCTACAGTCTGTGTGTGTGTGTGTGTGTGTGTGTGTGTGTGTGTGTGTGTGCGCGCAGGAAATTATGCTCTAAAATAAGATGGTTTCATTTGAAAAACTGGACTCACATGTACAGAATTTGTTTGGCGGACGTGGTGCATCGGATTGCTTCTCTACATGCGAGCTGAAGCTCTGAGTGATTGAGTGATAAAGCAAAAATATGCAAAAAGAAGTTGAGTGAACACCAGGAGGCAACAGCTAGTTCTTAAACCTGCATTCTCTCTAATCACCATCAGGGGGCGACTCCTCCGGTTGTATAGAAGTCTAGTCTAAAATGACTCTACTTCTCTCTTGATTTATTCCCTCAGTAAACATTGTAAACATGAGTTTATGGTCTCAATCTCTAGTTTACAGTCTTCTTCAACACAGCATGATGTTCATTTAGTAGATTATGATCAATTTAGGGTCCAATAGACAAGATGGGGACGGCCAAAAACTCAAAAGGCTTCAAAACCATAGAACAAAAAAAAAACACTGCGCAGTGATTAATAATATCAAGAGGAAGGACTTTAACGACTATATGGAAAGTTATCAAAGCAGAACAGTAGAAATACTCTGTTACAACCTGCTTGCTGTCTTCCTGTTGTGTTGGAACACGAACCCGAGTGAGAGAGTGCGATCACTTCTACTCTCATGACTCGTCTGCACAGGAGGTTGGGTGTTTCAGTCTTCTGTCTGAAGCGCGTCCGGCGGAACAGATTCTATTTTAAATCAATCCGGCTGTCTGCAGAGGCTGCTCGATGGCACCTGTTTCCCTTGTGTTATACGCATGCAAATTTGAACATGAATGACAGTTAAGTCCATCACTTGATACAGGTTTTTGATTTTAAACAGTTTTTTTTTTCTGGTTAACAGGTAGCATCTGTGAGCTGCAATTTGAATTTGCTTTTCATTCTTTTCTCTTTTTTTTTCGCTGCCAGACAGCAGAAACCAAAAAAAAAAAAAAGAAATATGTAGAATTATACTGGATGTTTTCAAACACTGCAGGTGATCACAGAGAGAGAGAGAGAGAGAGAGAGAGAGAGAGAGAGCAGAGTGGGAGAGAGAACAGAGGTTTATCCAGCTGAGACCGTCTGTCCAGCTCCGTATCAGATGTTGTCTGTCATGCACATGTTGGTTGTTTGCCAAATGAAAGAATGGGACGAAAAATAGCAAGTTTTGCCACAGTAACCGTCAAAGGGTTTCAGTGTGGATGGAGATCTTAAACCCCTATGGATCTCTCCGTTTCACACTTAAACAGCTTTGTCACATTTAGCCGGCTTAGTGTGGATGTAGACTGAAGGACCAAACAATCAACTGAGCGAGCAAATAAATACGTGTGTGTGTGTGTGTGAGTGTGTGTGTGTGTGTGTGTGTGTAAATCAGGGAGGGAATGAGAAAGCGACTGAATAAGTGAGTGAGTGAGTGAGTGAGTGAGTGAGTGAGTACAACTGCAGTCATTAGGTGAATGTGGCAAGTGCAAGTGTGTGAATGAGTAATTAGCATATAAGTCAAAGGGAATGAAGTGAATACAGTACACGTGTGTGTGTGCGTGTGTGTGTGTGTGTGTGTGTGTGTGTGTGTGTGTGTGTGTGTGTGTGTGTGTGTGTGTGAGAGTGAGAGAAAAGGAAAGAGAGGGAGGGAGGCACCAATAAACCCAGTGACTTTCCCAGTGACTCATTAGGTGGGTAATTAAGGCACAAAGCTTCGGCCCCAGGGCTCCACCGAGCTGCACTCTGAGCCCCGACTGCTAATGACGCTGCCCTGGACCTCAGAGAGAGGGAGGGAGGGAGGGAGGGAGAAACAAAGATATAGGCAGAGAGACATAGATTAGTCCGCGCAGTAGGTGCCCCGACTGCTCCTCACACAGAGACTTGAAAAGACGGCGGGGTCGATAGCGTTCACACCCTGCTGGGAAATAATGGACAGTAAACCCAACTGAAGAGCACTGTTGGTTCCCTCACCTTTGTAACCTTTTAACAAGAGTCAAGGTGGAAAAACAAATAAAAGCTACTTTGTTGCATTGGTATAGTGACGACGTTATAACGTGTGCAGCTCTGAAAAGCGAAGCCAATGCGGAAGTGTCTTAAAGATGTTCTTTCTAATGGCCACCAGGGGGCGACTCCTCTGGTCGTATAGAAGTCTAGTCTAAAATGACTCTACTTCTCTCTTGATTTATTCCCTCTGTAAACATTGTAAACATGAGTTTATGGTCTCAATCTCTAGTTTCAAGTCTTCTTCAATACATAATGATGCTTATTTTATAAATTATGATTCCCGTTTAGAATAAAATAAACCATAAAGCAGAGTATGCTTTAGAGCTTGGCTACCTTGCGATTGACAGGTCGCTACCACGGCGTCGTACGGTCTGGGAGTTGCGCTAATTAGCAAATGCTAACACGGTAAAATAAGAAAATAAAGTGGGTAAACATTAAACCTGCTAATGTGTTAGCATTGTCGTCGTGTGCGCATTAGCTGATGCTATGAGTACAGCCTCACAGAGACGCTAACATGGCCGCAGACTTATAGTCGTGTTACACTGCGTGTACAGATTGGGAAGTATTTTTGCAGGAGGAAAGTATTATTTCTTTATGGCACATTGTTTATTAACAAGAACTGAATAGCTGGAATTTTCTCTTGAAAATAGCCAATAATTCAGTTTGGACCAGCTGGGGATTTTGGCTCAATAAGTTCTTTTTTTCTACTTTGCCCTGGCTTGCTCCACTATCTTGACACTGAGGAGAAGAGATGACAGAAAAATACAGAAAATAGACACTTACATGTAGAGGCAGAAAAAAGAGGTTAAGAGCAGCAGAGACCCTTCAAAGATTTTGCTCTTCTCTACACAGTAGGGGGGGTGGGGGGTGGGTGAGACGGAGAGAGAGAAGGAGAGTTGAATAGGAAGGGGCAGATTCCCTGCAGAGAGCAGAGGCAAAAAAAAGAGAAAGAAATAGGCTAAATGTGCAGAGGAGCCAAGCAGAGAAGCTTCCCCCTTTCGGTGGCAAAGGGGTGAGAGAAACCGGAGCTGAGGGAAAGGAGAGAAAAAATAAAAAGGAGGTGGCGGCGGGGAGGACAGACGAGTTGCTGGCATTTCCATTTTGAGCCTGTATGAAGGCTAATGACTCAAGGCGGGCTGCTGAGACCCGAGCGAGGGTTCTGCAGGTGGTCCTCACAAGAGTGGAGAGCTCCTGAGGAGACTAAGGCCATTTTAATTGGACACTGAATAACGATATGACTGCTTCACGGAGAGAATAGTCGGGTGGTACTTTCAGTTCCAAAAGGCCAATTACGGCATATTCGTGTTGCGATGCTTTTATGGAGACTTTAGGAAGGTGCACAGGTTTTGTCTTAGGTTTGTTCCTGATGGGTTGTACGACCAATTCTGATCGGGGCAGACGTAGCTTTTGGCGTTGCAGAGTGATTGCTTTGGAACAGAAAACAATTAGAGGGAGATTAAAGTTCACCGATGGGTGATTTTTGACTACTAGAGCAGGTCTTTGGTCTGTTTAATGTGTTGTTTGCACCTAGATGCAGATCAGACAGGCACCACTGCCTGACAGTCACAACTGTCACGTGTCTATTTAGGTATGTGTGCATGTATGTGCACATGCACACACGTGACAAGATGCACAACGCAATGCAATGTTTTCTGCAGAGAATAGAAGTATTAAAGATGCACAAATCAATTATACAGAAAGAAATGTGTAATGTGACAAAAAGTGAAAAGGAAGTATCACCTGACTCTACAATTTCCCTCAGCTGTCAGTCTTCCAGCTCAGTTTTTTTTTTGTTGGGGGGGGTTTAACGGCCTCAACTTAACATCGCCCCCCTCGACCGCATTTCCAGCTGCAGAAGGCAGATGTTTTCAGCCAAGCAGCGCTAATAAACCCGCTAGAAGCTACAGACCGAGAGACGAAGTTAGCGGCAGCTGAGGAGTCGGATATTTCCTTCAGGAGCTGGTAGAGACCAAAAACAGAGCAACGCTTCCGTAACTCTCCAGCTGATAAATGAAAAATAGTATGTGCCTTGATCACGTTGTATGGGAGCATTACCTTTAGGAGGCAGGGTCGCCTCCTTGTGCCGGTAAAATGTACCGTATGAGGAGTAGAAATGCAGGGCTTAGCCTTCACAGCGGCTGTGTTCACTCACTGTACTGTCGCGGTCTCGGCTCCTCACGTGTGCCACCTGGTGGTCGTTGGTGCGCACTGCAGCTAGCCCCTCAAACAAACAAAAGCTCAAAATTGCTGCTAATGTTGCGCCACGTAAATAGGATAGTTAGCAAACAGCTGCCTTAGAAGAAGTGAAGCAATGTTAGCTTTCATTT
This sequence comes from Cebidichthys violaceus, assembly GCF_023349555.1. Taxonomy (NCBI): domain Eukaryota; kingdom Metazoa; phylum Chordata; class Actinopteri; order Perciformes; family Stichaeidae; genus Cebidichthys; species Cebidichthys violaceus. The sequence goes on from NW_027176966.1 coordinate 292,719, forward strand.
TGAGTCATCTGGCTTGTCACCGTGTGAATGTAACCTTAATATTCAGTCTTTTTTTTTTTTGCTCAGTTTTGTTCTCCACCCACTCCCCCGAGAAAGACAGCTGGCTCTTTAGCTGTCAGATGCTTCACCATGTCCCCCCAGCTAGTTGCTAACTGTTTCTGTCTGCTGTTTGCTGCTGAGCAGGTGCAGTGTGCGGTGGATTTTTCCAGAGCTTTTCAAAAGGAAAACAGCCGCCTCCTGCAGCCTAAAGCGAAGTAAAAACAGTTCCGGGCCGAAAAAACAGCAAAAACGATGAGCTAAAAGAGGTGAGGGGAGCCGCAGCATCAGGGGATGATTCTCAGTGGGCTTATAACCAAGATCAACCCCTTCACATGCAATCTAATATAAGTACATTGGTGTATTTCACAATTGTACTTTGCTTGGCTAGGACTTATATCTGCTCGTTTCATCCGTGTGTTCAGTCGTGTTGCGTCGTGTCAGAAATAAATCCCCGTTGTCCCCGGTGGCACAGCAGCCTTTCCCTCAACTTCTTTTCATCTGAGAGAAAACAGAAACACTCCGTCCTCTAAGACGCTGCGCACCAGTATGAACACGTCAGCTGCTAATTGAGCCATTACTATTAGCCGAAACAAACAATTCTGTAATCACGATGAGGCGAGGCAGCATCACCGAACGAGAGACGCGGCGGATAGGAGCAGCAGGATCAGAAATCAGCTGCAGCGGGTGGATAATATATGCCGGGGCTATTTTCTCCCCGATGCAAATGTGGTCGAACCGTCTCTCCCGGAGGCGGTGCATGGCGCGCGCGTGTGTGCAGAGCCTCGACGCTCCAATCTTTCAGCTTATTAATTTCGTATTTACTCATTTATTTTTAAATGTGTTGAGTGATGGAAATGCGGCAGGCTGCAGCTCAGAGGTGCTTACATGGCAGATGGGTTTAAAAGGGGAAGTGAGCCAGTGTCAGAGGCAAGATTTCAATTCAATTTCAAGTTGAAGGATTTTTTTTTTTTCTCTCTCTCTCTTTCATTATTCATGGAAAGAGAGAATTATCAACTGAAAGTCGACTGAGCATACACGGCGTCCTACTGTGCCTTTTTGTTCGATACAAGCGCTACACTTGATCAGTTTGGGCTCAAATGTCCTTCATCAGAAGCACACCGACAACATCTTTTGAGAAAAATGTATATCACTCTTTTAAAGCCTTTTGAAGGATCACTTTTACCGTAGCAAAGCCTTTATCGCGCCTCCATTTACTTCATGCGTCTTCGACCAGCTGGCTATCCACGTGTAAACGCAACCAAGGAGAGTTGGGCGACGTTCAGAATGCTTAATGTCGAAATGGTCTTTTTTTTGGCAGTATACCACTCACTGGTTCACATGGCGACTTGCAGTCATGACAAGTGGGGCCTTTCCGGATTTAAAGTGCTTAAACTAATTCATGCCGAGTCACTTCCTGTGCCTTTGGGCAGATCAAGTAGCTGTCCGATATAAAAAAAAAAGAAAAAGAGAATGAAGCTAGTCCGTTGACAGCAGTCTGGGTGATCTTGCTCAACCTTTTTTGAGCGCTGTGGTGGACAACCAAATGTGGGCCATGGCTCCTTCCTGGTATTTGACTTTGTAATGATGAACTTTGGGTTTCCACTATTTACCTCGCGATTGTTGCCATAATGGTCATAATAAATGGTCACCAACAATGCCGTCATAACTTTCCGGTGACGACACACCCTGTGCGGGTTCTGTTTTTTCGGTCTGAGCGTCCGCTAAATGCAACTAGGAAGCACTGCTCAAACGTTAGGAAGAAGAGTTTCCTAGTTTCCTAGAGACGGTTTGAATCAGAAGCACGTCAGCCAGATGTTAAGAAATATCAAAGCAGGTCAGTATGTGGGATGTAGAGGGAGGCACTACCAGGGTCTTGCTACTTTAATAATGGCAGGTGATAAAGACACTAAAATAATCAAAGCACACAATTTATATATCCATGTACTACATTTGCTCAGCTTTTGTGAAGCTCATAAACCCACTCAAGTGTATCGCAAATATAGAAAACTCGATGGAAAGATTACGTTTCTGTTTGTTTCATGTTGCAATGTGAGGGAGGTTACTTCAGATCTGCGTGGAGAGATATTTGGGTGTATTCAGCTTCAGTGAAGGCTTCAATGGACGTCGAAGTCACATGCTTCATTTACGTCATCATATAGTCACTAAATCTGTTTCCAGTGCACTTTGTCGCGTCGCGCATTTATCGATACACAAACTTTTCCAGATCAGCCAGAACGTAAAAAAAAAATATTTCTGGTACTTCTAGTACTATTTTATTTTTTAATTTTCCCCTCAGATTTCTCTATGCGCAAATTGAAAATGCGCATAAAACAGGTGGATGTAAATGCGCCTAGAGTCAGTTGTTGAACATTTTAGCTCAAAGACTTCTTTTCCATCTCCTCTTCCCTCTTCTGTATCTCCTCGTTCTCCTCCTTCGCTCTCCTTCCTCTTGTTGTCCTCCTTCTCCTAGTGTACCCAGCTTTCTTCTTCTTCTTCTTCTTCTTCTTCTTCTTTTTCTTCTTCTTCTTCTTCTTCTTCTTCTTCTTCTTCTGTGTAATCTCCTCTCCATCTCCTGCTCTCTATGTGTATGAAATGTTTTGGACACTGTCCAGATATGAGACACATTAAATTCTCAGCTAAATCCCAGTGATGAGTCAGGGAAATATGTGTGGCCATGAGTGCAAGGTCAGCATCGGAGAAACAAAGTGAACGGGTGTTTATTATTTATAAACCTTAGATGAACTCTCTCATGGATGCATATTCAAACTGTATGTTTACATCTTCACTCGAGGCTTGTTCCCACACACACACACACACACACACACACACACACACACACACACACGCACTCGCTCCCTCCTCTCTCTTTGAACACACACAACCACAGCCTCTCACTGCTAAAGGCTTTCTTTAGCTGAAGGCTTTCTTCGCCAGGAAAATAAATGTTGGCACGCGTTGTTTTTTTTCCAAACCACCGATATGTTGAATGTGGACGTTTATGCATTTGTTCGGAGCAGATGAAGTAAAACGAGTGTTGCACAGAGCATGTGATGTAACATTTCAAGCAACCACTGTTGAAGTTACGCGGCATAATAACCAGTATAACAAGGAAGGGTGGAAAAGTCATCTGTGGGAGCTGCAAAACCTTTTTTTTTTATTTATTTTTTTAATATATTTTGGGATTTGTGTTCCTCACTTTAAAAAGGCACCAACGTTTGATTTAAACAACTCTTCATACTCATGCAGCATAAAAGTTCTTCTGACCTCTGACCTGTCATCCAACATGAACAGTGAGCAACTGATCTTACCATTAGCCTGAAGACACACACACACACACACACACACACACACACACACACACACACGTTTCTGTTTGACGGCTCCGCGCTAACACAATTTTCCAGAAAAACCAATTTGTTGGTTGTCAGCCAGAAGGCCCCTTTTTTTTCTCATTATTTGTCAAGAAGCGATTTGTTTCTGTGAGTTTAGGGCTCCTCTCTGTTGATATGAGAGAGAATTTTCTTCCAGGGTAAACAAAAAAGACTGAGTGGAGTAATTGGCTGCCAGTTTGCCATGTAAGGTTTACCAGATTGCCTGTGTGATCGACCACCGACGCCTTCAAAAGGCCTAAATATTCGCACGATGAGGCGTCAACGCTGACACTCGCGTACAGCAGTTACACGGCAGCTAATTTGCTCTCATCCACGCGAACAAAGAGATTCTCCTCGGATAACACGATTTCGGGGCATAGTAAACATCCTTACGACAGCACGAGATTCAGGGAAACTTCACGCTGGGCCACACTTTTGCTCTGGGGACAGCAGGATAAATCAAATTTGCTCTGATAAATAAATGTAGAGCCTGTGTATTTAAAGGCCTCTGGATGAGATTATTAGCGGCTCACGCAGCGATTAAAGCCAACTTAAGAAGTCGCCAGCGGCTGTGTTCCCGCTGCCTAATTGAAACCATTCCTTATTTACTCATCTCAACTAAGGGGATCAGGGAGCAGGCGAAGACGGTTTCATTTTCCACTTAATATCCACCGCCCCGTGAACCAATAGCGTCCCTCTGGGGGAAAGGACAGTGTCTTCACGTCGCACCAAAAAGGAAGCGGGGGAAAAAAAAAAAAAAAATCACAGAAGGATTAATTCCATTTCTAAAGGAGAGCCAGCGGTGGAGAAAGGAGGGAGGAGGAGCAGAAGGTGGGGTGTGTGTGTGTGTGTGTGTGGAGGAGGGGGGGTGGTTGCGATGGCGCCCTATTTCTTTGTGTTAATTCCTCCACGCCTTTTAACTTCTAAAGCTCCTGCATTGTGGCGCAGTAGGACAGAGCGTGATTGAGAAATTTGGAAGAGTATTTTTAGCCAAAGCACTGGCTTTCCCTGAGGGGACAGCAGATGGATTTTTTTTAATTTTTTTTTTGTATTCCCTCCCTCTTCCTCCTCTCCTGCTTCTGTCGTTGGTTTCACAATGAACCTCTGGATTTGTGCCCGGGAGGAAGAGGTGGGATCCGAACTGAATCAGCTCCCTCTACCTTTACATCACAGGAGCTGCCTCCCGATTGGCGCTACGAGTGTTTGTTCCAGAAATCCCTTCTGCTTTATATTTTTTACCCTCCTGACAATGTAGTGTAGCACGCTGAAGGCACGCCAACGTCATCGCGTTACACAACCTGCACGAAACGGTCGAACGATGTCACACACATACATGAGCTTTATCTGCCAGAGGACGTGTGGTTTGTCTCGACGTACAGGGAGTGACAGGCTCCATGCAAAAGGATTATGATGATCTCATTCTGGAGGAATTAGCAGTTGCAATCAATTACAGATATTCAAACTACGGAGTATCTTCTCTAAAACAGCTCAAAGACATTTGAATTATTGTGGCGCTTTCAGATTGAACGTGCAAATCTTTATTCACATCAGTGTGTTTGTGTTCATTCACGACACACATTAGGCGTTAGCTGTTGGTATCGAGCAATGTAGTCCTTGAAGGCAGATCCCACCACACAGCAGCTTTGACACATTTCTTTCTGTTGTTTACTAGCTGACAAAAGTGACAAGGACGCACCCTCACACAATGCCGTCAGCGATGAAGCGTTTTTTCCTTTCCGTTGTGGGCGGGGCTTAATTGACTCTATACCTGCGTTGCGTTTTGTGTGACGGACATAGACTGTATCTAAGAAGTGGACGTGGTCGTCGTGACGTCCCGCATTGGTTTTGTGGACTGACGTTTTCAAGACTCGATTTTGCCGTTTTGGATTACGGCCGTCGCTGTCTTGTTTTTTGTTTTTTTTGCAAGAGAATGGAAGTGACCATATTAGGCTCTGGTAGCGGCCTGTCAATCACAGTAAGCCCGCCTTGAAGCATACTCTGCTTTATGGACTATTTGACTCTAAATGGACCATAATGTAATGAACATCATGCTGTATTGAAGAAGACTTGAAACTAGAGATTGAGACCATAAACTCATGTTTACTATGTTTACTGAGGGAATAAATCAAGAGAGAAGTAGAGTCATTTTAGACTTCTATACAACCGGAGGAGTCGCCCCCTGGTGGACACTAGAGAGAATGCAGGTTAAAGGCACTTCAGCATTGGCTTCGCTTTTCAGAACTGGAGGTTTGCTGCCTGGTGACAGATCTCTGTTTGTTCATGAATTGGAGCAATTAAGTGTTGGATTACTGACATTTTTTTACCTCAAGCTGAAACATTCCTACCTTGCATGGACGCATCTGTGCCCAGGGTTTTGCATTGGTGTGTGTGTGCACATGTTAGCATTGACTTCATATATATATATATATATATATATATATATATATATATATATATATATATATATATATATATATATATATATATATATATATATAATCATTCCACCTCTGATATTTGCTTTTCAGTAAGTCAGAACACACTAAGAACGCGTCGGACAAACAAATACATCTCAAACATCACGTATCTTAATATATTGGACTCAACTGGAGCCAATGGGAATGCAATGCTCTCCGTCTGATGTTGGCTTCCAGCAGCCTTTAAGTGATGTGCATACAATTATGCTTCCAAGACAGCAAATTCAAATTCATATCGCACATCCACAATCATACCAAGTGCATGTCCAATAAAACCATTCAACGGCTTCTTAGATAAATAATGCATGAAATGTGAATGTACTGTACTCTCCCGTCCACTGTGAATGGAAAGACATGCAGAACAATCGGCAATGGAAAAGCATGTCGAATTACACATCAGCAGCGCTTTATGTGCAGTTCAATAAATCACTCACTGCGATATTAAGAACAACAGATCCACACGTTAGCGTCGCAGCAACGCAGGCGCTTGTCAGCTTCGTTTGCGCCGGCCAAAAGGCAATAAATGACGCAGACGTTGTGCAGAGAGCTGCTTCGCACACATTAACAAGGCTTTAACATCAAACAAGCAGCAACACTGGGCATGTGCGAGAGCGTGCCGTTCGGTGTCAGGAGTTTAAATGTGGGATGACTGACTGACCTCAGCTTTGCCCCTGATGCCCTCGTGTTTGCACGGTGGGAAAAAAGTGAAAACCGTTTTTTTTTCCCCCACAGCTCACAGTTATGTTTATGTTCATTTATACAAGAGAATTATTCTACGTTTTTTTTTTTTTTCACATTTCCAATAAGAGTCCTGACCAATTACATTCGGGCTTTGCAGATTTTGGATGCACACACAGAATCAATCAGAAGCAGACTTTATAGCAGTGGCATAGCGACAGTTTATGGCTTTTCAAATATTAAGTAATCTGTCTCCAAACACACCTTGAAAGCAGCTTTTTTCAGCCTTGTCACACACAATGCTGCTATTGTGTGAAAGTCTTGTTTGCGTTGCTGACTCCACCTGAAACCAAACACACAAAGCCCGGGCTGACATCGTCTCACCAGTCCCTCTTCTCTGACCTCCCATTGAACTCCTCTGCTTTGACTTTTCCCATGGATCTGAACGGTTCCTTCTGTATAGTCTCATTGACTCTAATTAGCCATAGCGGCATTTCCCACATCTTGTGACAGCTTGTACAGACGACCAGACCTCCCCTCCCCTCCTCTCATCTCCTCTCCCCGGTCTCTCGTTTTGCATCCAGCTCTTTGTTGGCGCTCTCCCACGCGCCCCAGCTGTTTGGCCCGCAGTAAATGTCGCCTCGTGCGGCGCGCTGCTGGGATCCCAGCCGTCATGCATCCGGGGGCCAAGCGCCGTCTCCATCCTGGTCTCTCGAGCTTTCCCTCTCTGTTTGTTTTTTTTTTTACCTCTCTTCCTCCATCTTTCCTGTCCATCGACCTCTCCTTCCCGCCATCACGCTCTCCATTTTCCTGTCTAATTGCTCCCATTCCTAAACCTGAAGCGCTCTCCCCTTCCCGTTTTTCATTACCATACATCCTGATTGGCTGATGTTGCCTGACAGAGGTTGCGTGTGGCTTGTTGTAACACAGCATGGTTGCTCCCTGAAACAGGAAGTCACCAGCGGCTGTCTGCTGCAGGTTTTCATCCCTCAGGGAGGAGTGGGGAAGGCGGCTCGGAGGAAATAGCGCAGAGGAATAGCTCCGTACCTTTTATTTATTAATATTTTAAAACAGCTGGCCACTCACTGATTGCAGCTCGTTAATGTCAGGCCCCTGTCCGCTGTTTGTGGACAGTTAAGTTGAGCTGAGAGGGAATCAAAGTAAGTGTCACATTTTAAAAGAGCTTTCACAATACAGAGCCTAAGCAATCAGCTCTAATTAGATTTTGAGCCACTCTTATTAACTCCCAGATTGAGGGGATGGAGCGAAAAGCGTGATACTAATTGTCAAAACAAACTCTAAAAATCAGTGTTGGTATCTGAATTGCAAATCTTCACGTGGTGAGGTTGTTTATTTTTTTGTGGTTTTGTTCTTCAGCTCTTGTTGTGCTGTTGGGCACATGTCTCTCTGTACCAGAACGTTTCTACAGTAATAAAAACCCTCACACATGAATCAAATGTAAGAAATCAAAAAGAGGCTAACTGCTGTGAAAAAAGTCATTTACATAATTTGCATAGTGTGACAGAAATAGTCCAGATACAAAGAACTGCAGGGGAACAATTATGTTTTTTTTGTGTTATTTCCTTTGATAAGTTTACTTTAGAGAAGTTTAGAATCACCTGAAACTATACGCGCTGAGCTGCATGAAGACTGGAACAACTAAATTGATGCTAATTCGTTCTCACTGACATTTTTTTTCTTTTAAAAGGTCAATTCAGTCACTGAATTTAAGGGCCTCAGGATATTTATATGCAATAAGGTCAGGTGTGCAGTGAGAAGAAGAGCAGGATCAGGTGATTGGCAAACAAGGAAAGTCTGAGGGCATCTGATGGACAGGTGGGGAATGACCAGGTCTACAAAAGGTCCATGTAGAGGTCCTCGTGAGGATAAAGAGGAAGAAAAGCCAACAGGGCGAGGGACATTATGACAGTAAATGTCCATTTTATATTCTCGCGGTTGACAAATAATCGCATTACGAACATGAGCAGTGACCCGTCACCATGACAGTCAAACTCAAAGAGAAATCCAAAGTCAAAGCAAGTCTCTTGCTGCAAGCAGGAAACTTCCTCTAGAAAAGGTTGAATGCAAAAACGGCACGTTTAGCAGCACAAAGAATGTGTCCAAATAAAACTGAATTTGAGTCATTCTACATACAAATTGTTTTGTCTCACACATTGTCTCCCCCCGTTCGGTGTCTCTCAGGTGGGACGTCCACGCTGCGTCTGTCGTCGGTGCGGGAGCTGCCCGGCCAGCTGCAGGAGCTCTACCAGCAGGGCTTTGTTCTGGCGTCCGTTCACCCGTTCATCCACCCCTGTGGTCCAGAGTCCAACAGCCCACAGCACCAGCTCTACCGGGCCATCCTGATCCGACTCAACGACGGGTAAGGGCCGCATGAGAGGGCCTCTTGACCATTGAATGTGTAATTATCGGACATGGGGAAATAAGTTTCCACCCAGCCTAAGCTAATGGGAACATCCACCGACAAGTTAGTCGTTAAAGGTTTCCAGTGAAATAGTGCATGCATGAGTATTATTAGTATTTCCTTTGTGTTAAACAAGACAAAAGAGAATTTGTGGAAGTGTAAAATAATACACTAAAATATGTGTTGCTTACAACGGAAGCACCTTTCCAAGAGTGTTGGAAAACTACGGTGGCCTTCAGGTAACGTCAGAACGTGAAAGGCTCTCTCTAGAACCAACGTCTTTAGTTTGTCTGCTCTGGGCTACTGTAGAAACGTGGAAGTGGAACATATGTGAAGAGGACAAGCTTCCCGAGTAGATATTACCGGCTCATTCTGAACTAAACGGAAACACAACTCTTAGTTTCAGGTGATTATGCGCTCATGAAAACATACTTATGAATACTTTATTCCATTTCTGCCAATAAATCCCCCTGTATGCTACACACAGGACCTTTTAAATAAATGTTTTTTACTAAACAATGGCGGGGGGCTGGCCCTGAGGAAATCATCTTTCAGGGGCCTCAGACTTCTTAGATACACCCCTGAGAATAAAACCTCTTTCATTACACAATAATGCGGCCATTACAGTCACTTAAGAAAATATCTTGAGAATGCTAATGCACCTAAATTGGTGTCATTATGCGGAACAACACTTGATGGGAATCAGATTTTGCTTTATGCATGTGTTACATGGTACGACAATGGTATGCTGGCTAGTTGGAAAGCAACATTAGGGTTTATATAATGTTCATAGCTACCTTCTTATGTTTCAGAAATATATCTTTTGGTTAGTAATGTGGGATACATGCAAGTGCAGAGATTTCCATGATGGCTATCACTTAAAAAAAAAACAGTGGAGGTTGGTGGTGCATTTCTTATCAGACGTTACAACCTTTCAGTGTTGCTTCAGTATCCACACCGGAGCATCACAACATCTGTTTGTGGCTCAGCAAGCCGTCCTGTGGGCAGCCGAATTTGGACGCGAGTCAGCAATAATCTCAATCCTCTACCTCCGGCCCTTTCAGTGCTCCGGCCAAAACCGGCTGCACGGCCCAAAGTCACCGCCCCGCCCCCCCCCCCCTACACATGCCCTCCAGCCCCGAGCCCCTCAGGGAGCGGCTCCAATGGTGGCTGAAGGGCACGTGTAGGGGGAGTGATGGAGGGCGGAGGGCGGAGGGCGGAGGGCGGAGACGGCGTTTTGTCTGGTCGAGAATCCTTCTAACAAAAAAAAACTGCTGAAGCTTTGGTGAAAATTTTTGGGCCAGGAAACCCGATCATCTTATTCAGGACCACGTACTGTGAAGTCAGTGCAAGTAAAAACATGACAATCAAAAAGACTGAAGCTACGAGGAGAAGTTTTCTCTTCTTTCTTTTTTTCCCCCTTGTATTTTGTTTTTCTTCCCTGGCAGCAGTGACGTGCAGACGGGCAGCTGAAGCCCCAGTGGCTTCTGAGTCTGGCTCTGAAGTCCAGCAAACATCCAGGCCTGTTTACCAAAACGCTGTTTCCCTGGCTGCAGGGCATGGATGTGTGTGTGTGTGTGTGTGTGTGTGTGTGTGTGTGTGTGTGTGTGTGTGTGTGTGTGTGTGTGTCTTGCCCCTCTCTGAAGAGGTTCGAGACCCAGAACTCAAACCTTCTTCTTCTTCTTTGAGTATTAAACGAGCTTTTCATACAGTACACTCTCGTTGCATATAGCGCGTAGCTTCACGTGAACGCACGACACCGTTCAGCGTGAACCTCATCACTCTCCGCCGCTCTCGAGCAGAATCCGCCGCAGATTCCTCGCGGCTCAAAAAACGCGTCCCTGAACGCTGACAAACCATTTCTGTAATTTCCTCACTGCTGAGCATAAACACAACACCTCTGCTACTAATCTACATTGACATTTCAGTCATTTAGCTAACGCTCTCACCCACAGCGACAGCACAATAACTGCACAAAGCCAATACCCCGATATTACAAGCAACCAAGAGTAAGGAGTGTAATAATCAGAGCCGCTGTGCCCCGACAATTCCGCCGCAACCACAGACTGATCATGTAGGGGAAAAAAAACCAAACATGAAATAAAAGCTAAAAAGACTTACTGGGCAAGGCTTTGGTTGTTTGTTTTTTCTAGAAAAAGTAATGACTAGAGGATCATGGAAGTAATTCAGAAGGGAGGGGGATGATGACCGGGGGGGATTTGGTGAAAAAGGATGAATTTATAGATGAAACTTCTGTAATCCTCATGGGAGGGCTAAGTTGCAACAGAAAATGTAAGCAGTCAATGAAGAGGAAGAAGAAGGCAATATTCAAAAAGAACATAAAAGATAAGAGCAGAAACAAAAACACAATTAAAAAAAAGGAATAAATTAGAAAGGAAGCATTTAATTGCTTTGTGTAAAAGTATGCTGATGATAGTTTAAATTCTCCTAAAATGTTCCAGAGTTCGTCCCAGCTTTCCTTTTCCCTCATCCCTGCTGGTGATTGTTGGGAGATATCAGGACTCGTTTTCCTCCCTTCAGAAAAAAACAAAACATCCGCTGCTTTTTTCTTGTCGAACAGCACGGGAAACAGCCTCCGCAGCGTGAGAGAATTCATCACAGCAAACATGACAACTTAATTTGGGTTTGTCAAACTTTCTGTTTAATCATTATTTACTGTAATTTGTGCCAGAGCGGTGCTGTGTAAGGTGTTACGATGTGCCTCTCTTACCGTCAATCACAATTTCTTCGTGTACCTGACAGAAAAAGAAAAAAAAAAATCTTTTAAAAACTTGTCTTACGGTACCCGAGCACAACCGGATCTACCTATCTGAGGGGTCTTTGTTCACCAGGATTGTGTTTATCTCAGGATTACCTTTTTAAATAAAAAGGTAAATGTTAAAAGAGTGTCACTAACTAGTCACGCTTCCACTACATCAAGTCCTTATATGGATAGGTTTACGACACTGAAATAAGATTGTTATGCTTTCGAAAACAATTGCGATTGTCGTCAAAAGACGCCAACGTTGATTGCTGGAAGGAGATGAAATCCAAATTCAGCTTTGTCGTTAAAATTGGGGCAAAATATGATGCAACAATTACTGAATTAATCCCAAATTGACCCAGAATATGAACGTGAATGGATTTAAACTGCTAAATGTTTTATCAGCTTACGGGGCGAACGGCGACAGAATGTTATCCTCAGTAATTGGATGTTTGTTACTGAAACACTCCTTACTTTTTAATCAAAAAAACGACATATTTTAGAACTTTTTAGAACTCGGTTGCTCATCTTTTCTACTGATGATTCAACCAGGAGAGTTTCACGCCCACTCGCATGCCAACGTCGATGCGGAAAATGAACATGATAGTTTTGGAACCCTGGGTGCCTGAAATAACTGGAAATTGGCACTTATTTGTGGGGTGAAAACATGGCACCCAGCCACGCTTTAGAAGGTCATATAGTTAAAATGCATGGCAGCTTATCTGGCCTCCCTTCCTGCAGATTGTGGCTATTAGTAATCACCTCCCATGCTGTTCTGTAGAACACCTCAGGTTCACTTTCGACATATCCAGACATGCACTCTTCACTGCTGCAAACAAGACAACAAGAATATTGAGTCTGCATGAAAAGGCCACAGCTGAATGGACTGCATCTCTCTTTTAAAAATAAATAAAAAATGAAGAAAGAAGACATGCTTGCCTTGCTCTGGAGGGGAAAATAAGAGGGGGGAGAGAGAAATAAAAATAAAATCACAGCTGGAGTGTGAAGACTAGAAAGTAGAAGACCGAAGGAGGCTGAATAGGATGAAAAGGAGGAACAGAGAGAGAGAGAGAGCGATATTGACTGGAAAGGGCAGAGGAGTCTACCCTCCTTTGATGGCCCCGTATGAAAGCTGGGCCCAAGCTTTATCTCCAGCGTCTGTCACCGTGGAGACAGCTGATCAAATCAGCAGCAGCCCAGGGGAATCCAAACCTCCACCGGGGGAAAGTGGAATAAGAGAAACCCTCAAAGAAAAAGCAGAGCATCTCTTTTCTGTCAGACGCAGAAATCCCCAAAAAAAAAAGAAGAAGAAGAAGAAGAAGAAGACAGGGATGGGGGGGGGGGTACAGTGAATGGGATTGAAAAAGCATGACAGCGAGCAGCCATTCATCCGTCGCTCCAAAAACGTACAGCTTTTCTTTTTTTTCTTTTTTTGAGAGACTGCACTGCCAATAAAGCGAACAGTCGAGGTGGAGGAGCTGACTGGTGTACAGCAGCCGTATATAAGCGTCTTTATTTAGCATGCACAGTATGTCTGAGGACGGTACTACCCCCAGTGTGAAAGGCTCAGCCGACAGGGCACTTTACGTGGAGGAGGTGACGCTGCAGGAGTCCAGAGCACAGCCAGGACGTACACAAAGGTTGTGTACGTACAGCTGCTGTGTCACCTGTAGACGCTAAGACACCGTCACCTGGATGACATGTCTGTGGTTAAGTGGCTTATAACGTTAGAGACCTTAGAAGGCAATTTGTAACCGGCAGCAGACCCCCCCCCCCCCCCCCCCCGCCCCCCGCCCCCCGCTGCCGCCCGCACCGCTGACGCCCCTGAAACAACCTACTGAGGGGAAATAAGGAGAAAAGAAAACCTGCAATGCAGACAGAATGGATTGGACCGTTTGGAAATTTAAAATGTCAACTGTCAAATTTCCCAGTGTTCAATTTGATTGCGATGGAATAGGGTTACAGTTCAGCAGGCAATGTCTGATGGGATATATTCATCATTATTGGGTAATTGCAAGGAGCTCTGGCGTGCTCAGAGAGAGAGAGAGAGAGGAGAGAGAGAGAGGGAGAGAGGGAGAGAGAGAGAGAGAGAGAAGGAGGGAGAGGCAGAGAGAGAGAGGGAGAGGAGAGAGAGAGAGGGAGAGAGGGAGAGAGAGAGAGAGAGAGAAGGAGGGAGAGGCAGAGAGAGAGAGGGAGAGAGAGAGAGAGAGTGGGGAGAGAGGGAGGGAGGGAGAGAGAGAAAGAGAGAGAGAGAGAGAGAAGGAGGGAGAGAGGGAGAGGCAGAGCGAGAGAGGGAGTGAAGCAGAGAGAGAGGGGAGAGGGAGAGAGAGAAAGGGAGAGGGAGAGAGAGTGGGAGAGAGGCAGAGAGAGAGAGAGAGAGAGAGAGAGAGAGGGAGAGAGGCAGAAAGAGAGAGAGAGAGAGAGAGAGGGGAGAGAGGCAGAAAGAGAGAGAGGCAGAAAGAGAGAGAGAGAGAGAGAGAGAGAGAGAGAGAGATGGGCTGAGAGGGAGAAGGGTGGAGAGCGTGAGATGGAGAAGGAGGAAAAATAAAGAGGTACCTACAAAATAAAAAGCATTAGAGAGGACTTGCTCCAGTGAAATTATTCACAAATGCGTGAACATGTGACATTAGGAGAAGTATGCTCTATCATTAAAGCCTCCACACCGACAGAGTGCTAAACACGGGTTCAGTTGCTCCCTGACTCGTCGTCATAGCGGTAGATGGGCGGTGGGTGATGGAGGTCTGACACGGCTCTGCTCCTCCTGCTGCTACGAAAAAAAGAAAGAAGTGGAATTCACATTGCTCCTTCACATTCACTGACTTCGGCGTGTAAATGGTTTGTTTCGGGAGCGTGAGAAGAGCTTCTGCTGTACAGTAATTGCCATTCGACTCCTCTCAAGCTTTTCATCTCAAACAAGAGGCATTTCAGCATAAAGCAAGGCATCTCTGTCTGTATGTAAATATAGTGCAGGCAAAGAGGATGCACTTGGGCCCGTGGGGTGGGGGGGGTGGAGGAGGGGGGGGGGGGGGGGGGGGGGGGGGGGGGGGGGGGGGGGGGGGGGACAATGTGATGGGAGGAAAACAGGCCCTTGTCAGAAATACGGCTGTGTTCAAAAATGATTTCACATTATGCTTTTTTTTTGGGGGGGGGGGGGGGGGGGGGGGGGGGGGGGCGGCAAAAACAATCCGTAACAGTCTATAATAAACAGATTTTGCATAAACTATAAATACGATAAAGAAAGTATTAAAAAAAATGCCTTATTTTCTTTGGATTTTCTGTCAAATACAGATATGCAGTGATGATTGCTGGGTGATATGCATGCTGATGTTGTCCAATGGCAAGCCTCTATTTGATCACGTGACCATAGACGTTATAAAGTACGGACGTAGTCTCCATGATGTCACCCAGAGGTTTCTGAAGAGCCCAAGCTAGCAATCATTATCTTTCAAAATAAAAGCGTCACTAAGTAAATAGAGCCGGTCGTAACAGAATGCACATCCTCACTAACCTACACCCATACATGTACTTTACACTTGGAGGATAATATGTCTGTCTGGGGAACCTAGGACATGCGGGGTGTCGAAGTTGGTGCCATTTGGACGCGTGCCACGTTCAATATTAATAAAATAAAGAGACCAGCGGCCTGTGCAGCAGCGTGGGGGCGGAGCTTCGGGGCTCTGCAGTCGAGTGTGTCGTCCACCCAAACATTGAGTGTCCATTGCAAAGTTATTTCGGTCTCCCAATGCCGATCAATGCAATTTCAACATTTCAACACGTATTTGTAATTGCGCTTAAGCTAGACTAGCTCATGGTTTCCAGAGGATGCAGCCTACTTACTTATCTTCTCACGCCACCATGATGCTGACATGTTTTTGGATTATAAGTGAAATAACCATTACATATCTACTATTGCATGGATTGCTGTTAAATTGCTGCAGATATTCATGGTCCCCAGAGGATACCAGCAGGTCAAAGTTTTCACTTATTCCGTGAAATATCACAAGATCTAACAGATGGATTGGCACAACATTTTGTACAGATATTCACAATTTCCCAAGTGATGTATTCAAAATGACGTTGGTGATCCCCTGACTTCATCATCAGGTTAAAATGTCTCTTTGTTCAGTACTTTGGTTTAAGATCAAATACAAAAAAAACTGCAAAACTAAAACCTCAGTCGTACTTTCTGTGCAACTATTAGCATGCTAACAGGCCAAACCAAACACAGTCCTTATTTTTGTGGATTGAGTCCAACTCTAATCCTTGTCTCAGTATAATCCCAGGTAGTTGGAATGAGCAGGTGATGGTGTCTATGGTTTAGTGGACAAATAAAAGAAAACTCCATTTTCCCGAAACACCAAAGAAATTAGCACTTATTGCCGCAAATGGAGCCAATCGATAATTAGAAAAGAAGGTTGAAATCTACTTTAGTGCAGGTTTGTTCTGAGACGGTTTACATTTTAAAGACTAAACTGGTTGTAGATAGTTGGGTTTTTTTTTACAGTTTGACTTCCTCTGAAAAACAATAATATGTCAACACAATCCCTTTTCATACCCCAGTGAACAGCACGTAATTGGAAACCGCACATTTACAAATGATGTAGCCACTACGCTGCTAAAAACAAATCCCACAGCACGCCATTACAGGTAATTCGCAATTAGTTACCATGTGAATGTTCGTCTCCGGTGGGAGTGATTAGCCCAAACACAAGATGTTGTGTGGCGAAACAAAAGCGCGTGACCCATCTGCGCGGGCGGACAAGGGAGAGGGGAGGAGGGGCTTTTATAGCAGGTGTGTTCGGCCCGGAAAGGGAGCTCCGGGTAGGTGGGCGAGCGGGCGGGGCGGGGCATTTGACACCCGTCTAACCCCAGGAGACCTCCGAGGCTTGACAGCCGGCGCTGTACGCGGCATGAAAAAGTCATGGTTTCACACAGAGAAGATGGACCGCAGGTGATGCAGCTGCTATTTTTAACCCGAGGCCTCGCTCCAGGACCGAGTGCACCGTTTGAATTGATGTTCTCCCACCCTCTCTCTCTCTCTCAACCCATTCTCTCTATCTCTCTCTCTCTCTCTCAACCCATTCTCTCTCTCTCTCTCTCTCTCAACCCATTCGCTCTCTCTCTCTCTCTTCTCTCTCAACCCATTCGCTCTCTCAACCCATTGTCTCTCTCTCTCTCTCTCTCTCTCTCTACCCATTCTCTCTCTCTCTCTCTATCCATTCTCTCTCTCTCTCTCTCTCTCTCTCTCTCTCTCTCTCTCCATTCACACTTGTGTTCCAAAATGAGTCATTCACCCGCTTGAAAAGAAGTGACACCTTCTCTCGCCGCGACACATTTCAGAAGCACTGAATCATTTTTATTTTCTTGATACATTCTCAATGATGTTTTATTTCCTCTCCAAAATTAACTTGTATCACTGTGAAATAAAATGGCTTTTTCATTTCATCCCTTCGAGCTGCCTCTTAACTTGCAGCATGCGTGGGGCACCTGGAGACGTCTCAGTACAATACTGCAAAAACATGTTATGTAAGGCCTGTAGTGCGAGTATAATGACTGAGAATGTAAGAGAGGTAAAACAGCAAATGGTTTGCACTTAACTACGCTACACTTCTGTCTGTCTGCATCTGCAGTTTGGTTCCCTGAAGTTGCGCCTGGAGCGCCGAGCCGGTTGGTTTGTGATCTACGTCGCAAACCCACGGGGGATACATCCACCTTTTTTTTTTTTTCTTTTTTTTTCTTGACAGCGCCACCAGGCCTCTGCCATTGTGCCTTTGGATGCTGTGAAAAAAAAAAAAAAAAAAAAAAAAAAACGAGAGGCGCCTCTCGGCTCGTCGTAATGAATGTTTCACAGAGCGTGTGAAGTTTGCACTTAACGAGTCACTCGGCCCAGTTTCTGCTCCGCCGTGTGCTGAGACAGCGATGTAGACGCAAAGCGACGGGTGTCGGTGACAGTGGAGTGGAAGTGTGGTGGGGTTTTTTGGGGGGTGGGGGGGGGGGGGGGATAGATGACATAAGCGAGGGCCATTGGTTGTGCCGTGAATTTTCAAAACTGTGACTCTGATACATGTGGGAAAATTACAAGAGTGCTTTTGCTCTAACACGCCTGTGAAGATTCAGGTTAGCAACATTTCTGCAGACAGTATCAGGACATGTGAGGGAAAACATAGGCTTTTTGACAGCATAGAAAAGAAAAGCAGGGTGAGGCTCATCAAGCAAACGCTTAGAGAATATGAAGAGGCTTGTTCTGCTCTCAGGTTCCCTGAGAACGCGGTAGGAGAGGTAGGCCAGCCTCGGAAAAACTGTCCAGGGGACACTCCTCAGACTCAAAGTGGATTTACTAGTCACAGGTAGATTTATATGGTCTGTGGAAACAGCAGAGGAGCTTTGTTACACGAGTTATCTCATCTTGCGCTTGGAGACGACGCATTCTTAACAGGAAGCCTCTGTGACAAACTGTATTTCAGGCTATTAAGCTGCATTATGGGAAGTGTAGGATCCAGTGTTTGGGATCTTGACCCGTCCCACTGTAGGGACTAAAAGTCTTAAGTTTTAAGAGTTCCTTTTCAAAAACTGTCTTTTAAAAACTCCCTAACTTTATGTAAGTACATTACTAAATAGCTGGCGTGGCCCTTTAATTTGCATTTTATTTCATGAAAACAAGATAACAAGGTCAAATATAGTTACGTGACGGTGTTATTTCAGTAAAATCAAGTTATTGTTTTTTACTTTTAAATGAGAAGATAGACTTTCATATATGTTAAAGCTAAGCTGGTTAGCTTAGCTTTAGCATAAAGACTGGAAACAGGGGGGAAAAGCTAGCCAAGCTCTGTCCACAGGTAAAAAAAAATAATAATTTTTCCATTTCTCTCTCTGAGCAACACACAGAGAGACTGATGACTCACGCTTTCATAACTAGCACAGTAACAACGTAACATTCTGCTTTCTGGTCTACCAACAAACACAATAAGCCGGATTCAGAATCCTGCTGCCCAAACATTGACTGAGACCAAAAGAAGAGCGCATACTGTAAAGTTATTGTGTTAGTTTAGAAGGCACTACATGGCCTTGCACCAGACTACTTCACTGCTTTTAGTTTATGAAGCAGTAAGGCCGGTCAGATCCACAAAGCAGAACACAAACATTTAGTTTGACGCTGCTTTTAGCCGTTATGCATCACGCCGTTGGAACAGCTTTCCAGAGGATCTGAATGTAGCTGAAA